>NW_014581533.1:9854-10536 GCF_000485595.1 Priapulus caudatus
GGCTGTTCTATACAGGTGGCTGTTCTATAGAGGCAGCTGTTCTATATAGGTGGCTGTTCTACATAGGTGGCTGTTCTATACAGGTGGCTCTTCTGTAGAGGTGTGCGCTGACACCGATGTAACGTCGCACCCACGTTAAGTACAGTTATTGTATATGTATGGTTAGAAGTTATCGTGAAACCGAGGAAAGGTTAGCTGCCTCGACCATTAGATGGAAAGGAGTCACACAAACTTTAATGAAAGGGTCACTCAAGGGAAACCACAAGTGTCCTTTATAGACAGGTGTCTGTTACGTAGAGGTGTCCGCTCACACAGGTTTAATCGTGGTCCCTACTATCAGAGGTAGGCTCAACGATTGTGTGTGGAAACTGCAGTATTGCACGTGATCGGATTCAAATTAGGTTTTTTTTTTAAAGCGGACTGCGACTGAACCAGGCATACCCGCATCGGAGGTAGGTCGGTCCACTCTCTCGTCACGGGATTGTAACATTCCGCACTGTTCAGCTCGATTCCAAACTCGTTTGCTCCCCCGACGACGTAGACCAAGCCTACAAAAGCACGTCACGTCACATCACGCCGCGTTCCGATACTTGTAGCGGTCCCCTACACGCAGCATACTTACATCTGTATTACATGATCCAATAACTAACCTACAACTCCAGGCAGCCACAAATGCCATGGC
>NW_014581534.1:0-479 GCF_000485595.1 Priapulus caudatus
TCTCTCTCTCTCCCTCTCTCTCTCTCTCTCTCGCTCACTTCCTCACGCTTGCTCACTCCCACTCTCTTGCTTTCTCTCTCTCGCTCGCTCTAACCCTCTCTCTTACTTGCTATACCATTCTCTTACTTGCTCTACCATTCTCTTACTTGCTCTATCTCTCTTTCGCTCGCTCCTTCTGCCCTTCGCGCGCGCTCTCTCCTTCTGTCTGTCTCTCACGCAACATGCATCTCCGACACAGATCGTCTCTATCATCACACAGCAGCGACTGTCAGACAGAGTTACGATCACCCATAATAATCTGCAGCCGAACCTTTGAACCTTTTAACACAGACGCACACGCACGCGCACGCACTCAGACACACGCACGCATGCACGCACGAACGCACGCATGCACACACACTCTCTCGCGCGCTCTCTCTCTTTCTCGCGCTCTCTCTCTCTCTCTCTCTCTCTCTCTCTCTCTCTCTCGCTCTCGCTCT
>NW_014581534.1:4443-6730 GCF_000485595.1 Priapulus caudatus
GCACGCCTCGACCCATTCCTTCCCCACCCGCAGCCCCACCTCCTCTTTTTTGCACGCCCCGACCTATTCCTTCCCCACCCGCAGCCCCACCTCCTCCTCTTTGCACGCCAGACCCATTCCTCCCCCACCCCAGCCCCACCTCCTCCTCTCTGCACGCTCCGACCCATTTCTTCCTCACCCCAGCCCCACCTCCTCCTCTTTGCACGCCCTGACCCATTCCTCCCCACCCCAGCCCCCCTCCTCTTCTTTTGCACGCCCCGACCATTCTCCCCCCCCAGTCGCCACGCACTTTCCTCCTTTTGCACGCCACGGACCACTCTCCCCCACCGCCCACCTCCTCCTCTTTGCATGTCCCGACCCATTCCTCCCCCACCTGCAGCCCCACCTCCTCCTCTTTGCACGCCCCGACTCTTTCCTCCCACGCTCCTACCCCCTACCCCCTCCTCTTACCAATCGTCGTGATGACGGTCGTCGCGAAGTAGAAGGCACCGGAAAACTTCCAGTGAATGCCGGCGTTGAACGGTATCAGCGACATGATGACGATCTCCAGTGTCTTGTAGTCGGCCTCGCTGACGTTGTAGCGCGCTATGAACTCGGTTTCGATCTCGACGAGCAGCGCGTACTCGCGCTGCTCGTTCGTCGACTCGAGTGCGTCGAAGACGGCGGCGCCGACGAGCAGGTAGGTGAGCGTGCACACAATGAGCGTCACTGTTCTCACGTTCTGCTTCTTCATACTGAAGCCCGGACGCTGTAGGGCGACGCCTCGCACGCGCCGTGTGACCGTCTACACGGCAACGCGCATCGCATCCGCTATATCCTATTGGTGACCGTGCAACAACGCGCGGTATCTATACACGGCACGGTACGTGTTACATCCTGGTTGTAGCCGTGTAACGCACTACACCACAGACGACGCATAAAAGTGATTGGAGCGTGTTATATCCTGGTGCTGGCCGTGTGACAACACACGAAGACGACACGGCGACGTGCATGACACGTGTTTACTGCTGTGTGACAACACACGAACACGACACGGCGACGTGCATGACACGTGTTTACTGCTGTGTGACAACACACGAACACGACACGGCGACGTACATGCACGTGTTTACAGCTGTGTGACAACCCACAAAGACGAGACGGCGACGTGCATGACACGTGTTTACTGCTGTGTGACAACACACAAAGACGACACGGCGGTGTACATTGCTCACATGTTAACCCCTGCTCTCCATCACAGCCGCACGCTGTCGCTGCTATGTGACACACGACACAGTCGGCGCACTGTAGCCCGCATCTGTACGGCACGTGACTACGAGCAAGTCGCGGCGAGGACGGTGATGGGGACGATGATCGTCGGCACGTGTCCCATGCCCTACCATGGACATCGCGCAGTCTCTGTGTAGAGCCGCAGCAGCGCTGCGATAAATCCCTCGGATCGCCACGTTATACGAATTTTGTGATGGACAAATCGACTCAGATTAGCAACCACCGCTGCTATTGCTGCTGCTCTTGCTGCGGCTACTGCTGCCGCTTGGTGGTCGCGCGCACAGATGCCATGCCACCCATGCGCATGCTCCGAAGGCGCGTACTGTGTGTGTGTGTGTGTGTGTGGTGTGTGTGTGTGTGTGTGTGTGTGTGTGTGTGGTGTGTTGTGTGTGTGTTGTGTGTGTGTGTGTGTGTGTGATGTGTGTGTGGTGTGTGTGGTGTGTGTGTGTGTTGTGTGTGGATGTGTGTGTGTGTGATGTGTGTTGTGTGTGGTGTGTGTTGTGTGTATGTGTGTGTGTTTGTGTGTTGTGTGTGTGTGTGTGTAGTTGTGTGTGTGTGTGTGGTGTGTGTGTGTGTGTTGTGTGTGTGTTGTGTGTGTGTGTGTGTGTGTGTGTGTGTGTGTATGTCAGCGGGGGGAAGAGGGAGACAGGCAATGAAAGTTCTCCCAGCGTATGATTAAGCGAGCCGTTATTCGTGCGACGGAAAGAAGCTAGATAACGTCATGCAAATCATAAAGGTAGTAACGATGATATTAATGGTGCTGCTGGCTACGTAACTTATGGCTCTCTCTCTATCTCTCTTCTCTCTCCTCTCTCTCTCTATCTCTCTCTCTTCTTTCTCATATCTCTCTTCTTCTCTCTCTCTCTCGCCTCGAGTCTTTCTCTCTCTCTCCTCCTCTCTCTCTGTGTTAGTCTTCTCTCTGATGGTGTGTGTGTTCTCTTCGTGTTCTCTTCTCTTCCTCCTCTCTCTTCTCCCATCTTCTGTGTGTGTGTGTGTCTCTTCTCTCTCTTCTCCTCTT
>NW_014581534.1:9739-10532 GCF_000485595.1 Priapulus caudatus
AGAGAGAGGGAGAGAGAGAGAGCGCGCGAGAAGGAGCGAAAGCGACGCACAGAGAGAAGACAAAACCGACATTCTTCCAGACAATCTAAAGCGTTAATCTGTAACCGGTAACGTTACACGCACACCACTCAATCACGCGCACGCGTCCGTCCGCCCGCCCGCCTCTCCATCAGCGCTACGTCCCACCCCCAAGCAACTATATAATATAGGGTGCGAAAAAACATCAGCGTTCAGGTCGCGTGAACTAACATCCGATGACTCACCACACCCCCACCCCCACCCCACCCTTGGTGCGATGACGACACTTTTGGCGGGCAATGCAACCGGTGCGTGCGTATGTGTGTGTGTGTGTGTGTGTGTGTGTGTGTGTGTGTGTGTGTGTGTGTGTGTGTGTGTGTGTGTGTGTGTGTGTGTGTGTGTGTGTGTGTGTGTGTGTGTGTGTGTGTGTGTGTGTGTGTGTGTGTGTGTGTGTGTGTGTGTGTGTGTGTGTNCGCGCGCACACACACACACACACACACACACACACACACACGCACGCACACACACACATACATTTCAATTACGCGCCCGTCGCGCGCTTCCGCTGTTCATAAACATTTGCCACGTACATCTGACAGCTACGATGCATTTATGGCGACAACTTGCACTACAACAGCGCTCTAAATAACCGACCTTTGTATTCGAGTTGTTGCGTTGCTCACGCATTGCGCGCACGTACACGCGAGCGCACTGCCCATATTACCGCGGAAACCCGTCTGTTATTGCTGGGCGTGTCCGCATGCGAAGAAGTTTT
>NW_014581535.1:0-5161 GCF_000485595.1 Priapulus caudatus
TTATCTCCCAAAGAAGCCGCAGAATGGTTAGTTTACTATTACCGATACAAACGCACTAATAACTGCAATATAACAATGAACCAAAGAGCTTTATTTTGTGATTTACCGATTTTTGCCTTTCTTTGTAAGATGTTCATCACTCAGATACAAAATTGTATACAGCGACGAGAGAAAGACGGCGGCCGATTGTTAAAATTGAGACAATAATGAAGAGTTAGGTTACCTTCTATCCACCGTCTATCGACTACACACACAAACACGCACCTGCCAAAAATAAAGCGTTGCTGTACCACATGCCCTTACAGGCAGTATGTACAATAATGATATACCTATGGTATCAAGGTTCATTTCTACATATAATTCTTAGCTCAATGAATTTCGAATGTTTAGTTATGAATTTCTAACACATTTTCATTGCTTGAATGCAGAAGGCAGGACTCAAGGACGCAAACTACAAACGAAAATCAGAACCTTCTTCGATAAATGCTGTCTTATTAATGCCGCATTTTAATACGAAGGACAACTGTCCTTCCATAACAATGCTAACATGTACTACACGGTTACACAATGTAATATAAAAAATAATTCATCAATGCTGGTATCATTTTGTGTATTGTGATCGTTCATCATTTGATTACCATCCATTGTATCAACCATCTATTCCATTATCCATTATTAGTTTGTGTCGCCAAACTTTGGTCCCAAACAAGGCCATTGATTTTGTTGAGACAGGATTCACCGAAAGATTTTCACAAACTTCCTAGAACGGTGTATTACCGACCAAGTCCAGAATAAAAATCCCAATTCTTCGCTAACTCCACGTGCTACTCGTTATCCCTTGAGATAAAATATTCGTATATATTCTTATATATTCTAAAATATTGTATATATATAAGCCGGGTACTGTTACTGCTTTAGAAAGTATACCACTAGCCAGAATTCAAAGAATGCAATTTAACACGACCAACAAAACATTTCTAAAATACATCAAGGAGAATATTTGTAAAATTCACCAGTCCTTTTGATCAACTTTGTCTCTTTCCATTTCTTGATATAATCCCTTAGACTTATTTACGATGGTTACTTGACTTACTAGCATTCCAATCTAATAGGAAACTTGCGTGTCTGTCTTACGGTTCGGTAACGCGTAGGGCGTGTGTACAGCAACTGAGGCTAAATACCACACGAGGTCAGCGTAGAGGTCACTTAAGAGTGGACTCTCATCGAAGCTGCCTGCTGCACCTGACAGGGTCTATGTCCCCAGGGTCTGCCGCGACGTACCCTGGTACTATCTAATATGTCGGACCGTACCTTCGCCTACTCACTAACGAGGCTTAGGGATCGCCTTACGCCTTACTCCTAACCTAACCCTAACCATATCAGATAGTTACCAGGGTACGTTCCTGCAGTTAGGCCGCTGGCGGACACTAGACCCTCGATGAGCGAAGCTGCCCAGACAAGAGTGCCGGTCACTGAAGGTTGCTATCGTTCAACTACCCTTTCCGCAGTTAAAGCGGCCCAGTTACGAAAAAACTGCAAACGGTACAATCATTAGACAAACTGCAGCCTCTTGCTACGAGACTCCGAGAGGATTAGGTGAAGTGAGTATAGCATTATAACTAAGCAGAAATTTGGCACGATCTATATATTCGTCGCCCATTCCACAGATTTAACATTTGCACTGATTTTTGGCACATTAGCACGTATAAAAACTGCACAGAAAATGTTAAGCTGCCATCGAAAATAACAGTACAGTTTATGCAGACATCAACTTTGTTAGAATTATTTCTTTGTTATTAACAGCCAGCACGTCTTGTATACGCCATTGATAAATGGGTATTGAACCTTCCTTCCTACATTAAAGAAGACTCCACATGATTCTATGGATAAAATTGTACAATCACTGCAGTACAGCAAAATGTATCATTTTATTTTTTCCCTTTACAATACCCGATTCGTTCTTCTAGAAAGATTCTTATAGGAATACAAACGCTAGCAAAGAATGACACACAACTAACAAGGAGTGAAAGACTGCAGGTCATGAGCTAGAACTAACGACTGATACATACGACTTAGTTAAGTGGCACCATGTATACCCTCATTGCTAATCATACATTGAGAGTTTTGTCAGCAAATTTTACTCCGAAAACGCGGGAAATTGGCCAGAAATGTGGCCAGCAGCATTCACCTTTCTAGAGGTACATACGTGTGTATTACAAACGGCCACTCAACAACATGCCCAGCCATAACATCTCATTACAATTACGCTATTGGTTCTGTATGAGTCGAACACCAAGTGAATAAGAGAGAACACTTCAGTTAACATTTCAATTCCAGTCATATTTGGTGGCATCACTCGATGGACCTTACTATGCCTGACGGGTGGTTTCACACCAAACATTTCTACCCAATCATTTTACGTAAAACGACTCCTAGCGGTTTACGTCCGCGCGCCTCGCGAAGTAGCGAAATCTTTCGCGATCATCTGCGGTTTCCATCGGCAAGACGAAGCTGCGCGTGCAGGCTACGGTGGAACGCTGCGGAGTCAGATTGTGGGTATCGGTCGCGGGCTGTGCCAGCGAATGGGCGGCGGCCAGCAAGCCGCGCTTTCACGCATCGTCCAAGCTTCTGTCTCCAACATTGGCCAGCGATGCATAGTTGCCCACCATGCTACAACATACAAAATTGCATCAGATTACCATTTAACATACTTATTACAAAATTATAACTAAAACAATCACATACGATCAGCATCAACATACTTAACAAAATATATAAACATCGCGTAGATACCACTTAACCGATACTTATTTTACAAATATTAATAAACAATTCGCGTGATACCATTAACATACTTATACAAAAGATATAATACAAACATCGCGTAGATACCATTATAAATACTTATACAAAATAAATAAACAATTGCATAGATACCATTAACATACCTTATCAAAATATAATAAACAATCGCAAATAAAAACACCACTTAACATTACTTATACAATATATAATAAACAATCGCCATATCCATTAACATATTTATACAAAATATTAATAAGAATAGAATGTTCAATACAATAAATATAATAATCATAATAAAAATAATATAAAAGGCTATTATTCAGCTCTTGATTAAAACCTTATGAATAACAACAAATGCGAATCTTAGATAGGAACAATATGCGTTACATCGTTTTACCCTAGAGACACCCGACCTGTTCAAACCAAAGATTACGCATACACCCAATGTCGGAAGAAGAAAAAAGCGCTCAAACATGTTATAAGAAATGAAGAGCATTGCTTTGCAGATAAGCTCACCAAACATGCTCCCGGCACCACCACTCCTGATACTAGGTGCTATCATATTACTACATGTCCAACATCCTGTGATACTGGTGCTATCATATTACTATTTATCTGACCACTCCTGGATACTGGGTGCCTAGCATATACTTATCTTATCTACCACTCCTGATACTAGGTGCTATTCAACTCTATACTATCTATCTACCTCCTGATACTAGGGCTTTCATCATATTACCTGTCTACCACTTCCTGATTACTAGGTGCTATCATATCTGACCTGGTCTAGCCACTCCTATCTAGGTGCTATCATTTATATTACCTGGTCTACATCCTGATACGGGTGCAATTTCATATACTACCTGTCTACCCCACTCCTGATACTGTTGTTTCTATCATATACTACCAATCCACCACTCCTGATACTACGTGCTATCATTATACTACTATCACCACTTCCTGATACTAGGTGCTATCATTACTATCTATTCTACCCACTCTGATACTAGGCTGCTATCATATTACTAGTCTAATCTACCACCCCTGATAGCTGGGTGCTATCATGATACTACCAATCCACCACTCCTGATACTACGTGCTAATCATATGACCTACCTGTCTACCACTCCTGATACTACATGCTTATCATATTACTACCTATCCACCACTCCTGTACTGGGTGGCCTATCATATATACTACCCTATCCACCACTCTGATACTAGGTCAATCATTATACTACCTGTCCCACTCCTGATACTAGGTTGCATTCACTAACTACCTGTCCCACCACTTCTGGATACTAGGTGCTATCATATACTACATGTCCACACTCCTGAGCACTTACGTGCCAATCATATACTACCTGGTCAAACCAGCTCCTGATAACTACGTGCAATCATATTACTACCTGTCCACCTCCTAATACTAGGCTGCAATCAGATATACTATCTAATCTACGCACTCCTGATACTGGTGCTTCATATATTTACCTGTCCACCACTCCTGATACTGGGTGCTATTCATATTACTAACATTGTCACCACTCCTGATACTTGGGTGCTATCATATATTACCTGTCTCCACACTCCTGATACTACGCTTGCTACGTGCTATCATATACTACCTGTCCACCACTCCTGATACTGGGTGCTATCATATATTACCTGTCCACCACTCCTGATACTGGGTGCTATCATATATTACCTATCCACCACTCCTGATACTACGTGCTATCATATACTACCTATCCACCACTCCTGATACTAGGTGCTATCATATATTACCTGTCTACCACTCCTGATACTAGGTGCTATCATATATTACCTGTCCACCACCCCTGATACTAGGTGCTATCATATATTACCTGTCCACCACTCCTGATACTGGGTGCTATCATATATTACCTGTCTACCACTCCTGACACTAGGTGCTATCATATACTATCTATCTACCACTCCTGATACTGGGTGCTATCATATACTACCTATCTACCACTCCTGATACTGGGTGCTATCATATACTACCTATCCACCACTCCTGATACTAGGTGCTATCATATACTACCTATCTACCACTCCTGATACTGGGTGCTATCATATACTACCTATCTACCACTCCTGATACTAGGTGCAATCATATACTATCTATCTACCACTCCTGATACTGGGTGCTATCATATACTACCTGTCTACCACTCCTGATACTACGTGCTATCATATACTATCTATCTACCACTCCTGATACTGGGTGCTATCATATACTACCTATCTACCACTCCTGATACTGGGTGCTATCATATACTACCTGTCCACCACTCCTGATACTACGTGCTATCATATACTACCTATCCACCAC
>NW_014581535.1:5319-6724 GCF_000485595.1 Priapulus caudatus
TGTGTGTGCGTGTGCGTGTGTGTGTGTGTGTGTGTGTGTGTGTGTGTGTTTGTGTGTGTGGGGGGGGGGCGGGGTGCCCACGCGTGGCATATACGCCCTGACTACATCTAGCTCACATATAGAAACGCGCTCGTATCTACATCGCACGTAGGTATCAGTAATGTATATAGCTATACCTGCGTGACAACCTTCATGCGAACGATTCCGGCTTTCCTGCCGACTACTTACGCGCTCTTATCGAGTAGGGGTTCGAGATAGTTAGCCGAGAGCCGCTTATGACCGTATTAATGTAATAGAGGTTCTGAATTGCTATTTCTGCAGCCGTCGTAGACCGGCGCGCCAACAACATCGAATCGCGTTAATATGTCGCTAGATGTACGATAAACACGCGCTCTGTGCAAAGTCAACAACTGCCGCGTAGCGCTTGACATGGCATTATAGGCCGCACGAGTGCACCAAGGAAAATGAAGACAAAATATTTATATACATATATACATATAGATATATAGATAAAAAGACAAATTTGTCTTTATTAACTCCTGACAGGGCCGTAGTAGCCTACCAAAAAGTGCCACTGCAGAAATATGTAGCCGATGCGGGGGGACTGGGGGTACGCCCCCCCTCCAGAAAATGTTTGAAATGTAGAGCCTGAAAATGGCATTTCCTGAATTTTCAGGCTATGTTGAAAGCAACCAATTCTGATCATTTTAAAAGGTCAATTTGAAAAATTTGAATGTAGCTAAAGCTGATGTTTTGACTAAAGTATCTAAAATATATATTATGAGTATGATAACTAATAAAACATTATTTACAAAATTGTATATACTATCAGTACATAATTATGAAAAATAAGCCTATTTTCAATCTGCATTTATACTTTCACTATGTAGGGCCTACATCTGTATGTTTTGAAGTTTGAATTTGAATAGGCACATTGTCATATTAAGTACACATTCCAAATCTTTGAGCACTGATATAACACCTCTAATTGATCAGTATTAATAGTAATACCAGACAGTCCAGTCAGATAACTTGTCATTTTATTTTTTTATTATTCCAATTTTATATTTTCTGCCTGGATGGCAACTTACAAATTCTGAAATTACATCCTGTTCATCTACCTTGTCTAACATGTCTCGGTGCACATGCATGACCATTGCATTGTTGAGCCTTAACTGGGTCGTGCTGGGTCGGGGGGGGGGCACTCCATATATATTGCATGGTAGGTATGTCTGCTGCGAGAGAGACCCCCATTTTCAACCCTAACCCTAAACTTCCGTTCCAGTGCATCGCATTTTTAAGAATATCTCGTTCCAGAGCATTAAGTTTAGTTACCATGCAGATCTTACATTTTTGTCTTTCCGGAGACCCTATAGTTTTTAGCTCATCTGACATAGTCAGATGC
>NW_014581535.1:9525-10531 GCF_000485595.1 Priapulus caudatus
TATGTATATATGTACAATGTATGTTTCAGCGTATGTATATATGTACAATGTATGTTTCAGCGTATGTATATATGTACAATGTATGTTTCATATATACGCCTAGTGAGAGCCCGAAACGGGCATTACACAGAATAATAATGTAGTACAAATATCTATCGCTATAAAGTTCATAGATAATCTTTTGTTCAAAATCTATAGTCTTCGTTCACTTTTTCTTTCATTCAGGTATGTTTCAGCGTATGTATATATGTACAATGTATGTTTCAGCCTATGTATATACGTACAATCTATGTTTCAGCGTATGTATATACGTACAATCTATGTTTCAGCCTATGTATATATATACGTACAATCTATGTTTCAGCTTATGTATATATACGTACAATCTATGTTTCAGCTTATGTATATATACGTACAATCTATGTTTCAGCGTATGTATATACGTACAATCTATGTTTCAGCCTATGTATATACGTACAATCTATGTTTCAGCGTGGTTTGTAGCCGTTCAGACGTTCTGCACGTTTGGCTTCATCACCGTCATCGCAGCAGCGTGTCTATGCGTCCTCTTCATCCTACAGATGTGCGGCGGGCGCCAACTACTGCTGCTGCATCTAGTGCAGGCTGCCACCCTGATAGTGTCATGTAAGTACCACCACATAGCTAGCTACTGCTGCTGCATCTAGTGCAGGCTGCCACCCTGATAGTGTCATGTAAGTACCACCACATAGCTAGCTACTGCTGCTGCATCTAGCCCAGGCTGCTACCCTGATAGTGTCATGTAAGTATCACCACATAGCTAGCTACTGCTGCTGCATCTAGCCCAGGCTGCTACCCTGATAGTGTCATGTAAGTACCACCACATAGCTAGCTACTGCTGCTGCTGCATCTAGCCCAGGCTGCTACCCTGATAGTGTCATGTAAGTACCACCACATAGCTAGCTACTGCTGCTGCATCTAGCCCAGGCTGCTACCCTGATAGTGTCATGTAAGTATCACATAGCTA
>NW_014581536.1:0-10529 GCF_000485595.1 Priapulus caudatus
AGTGTGTGAGTGAGTGAGTGTGTGAGTGAGTGAGTGGGTGAATGAGTGAGTGTGCGTGCGTGTTTATGAGTGGGTGGTGCGTGTGTGTGTGCGTGCGTGTTTATGAGTGGGTGTGAGCGTGTGTGTGCGTGCGTGTTTATGAGTGGGTGGTGCGTGTGTGGGTGTGTGTGTGTGTGCGTGTGTGCGTATGTGCGCGCGTGCGTGCGTGTAGCAGGGTTCTGACGGCCCGCGATGTTTATGAGTGGGTGTGAGCGTGTGCGTGCGTGCGTGTTTATGAGTGGGTGGTGCGTGTGTGGGTGTGTGCGCGCGTGCGTGCCTGTGTGCGTGTGTGCGCGCGTGCGTGCCTGTGTGTGTGTGTGCGCGCGTGCGTGCGTGCGTGTGTGCGCGATCGTGGCGCGCCTGCTGCGTTGCGTGTAGCAGGTTGCTGACGGCCCGCGATGTTTATTGATTTGGGTGCTGGAGCGTGTGTTGCGTTGCGTGCTCTTATTGAGTGGGTGGTTGCGTGTCGTGCGTGCCGGTGTTTATGAGTGGGTGTGAGCGTCGTGCGTGCAGTGCGCTGTTTATTGAGTGCGGTGGTGCGTGTGTGGGCGGTTCCGTGTTGTGGCGGCGCCGGCGTGCCTGTGTTGGTGGTGTGCGCCGCTTGCGTGCCTGTGTGTGTGTGCGACGCGGTGCGTGCCTGGTGTGCGTGTCGCATGGTGCGCGGCGGTCGCGTGCGTTGTAAGGCAGGTTCTGACGGCCCGGATTGTCTTTATGAAACAAAAGGGTTTGGGTGTGAGCGTGGTGTGTGCGTGCGTGGGTTTTGAGTGGGTAGGTTGCCGTATGGTGGGGGCGTGTCGTGCGGCACGCGACCGTCGCCGTGTGGTGCGTAGTGTGACGCGGTCGGGTGTGTGTGCGCGCGTGTGCGCGTGTGTGTGCTGTGTGTGTGGTGGTGCGCTGTGTGTGGGTGTGTGTGTTGTGTTGTGGTGTGTGTGTGTGTGAATGTCGTTGTGTTGTGTGTGTGTTGTGTGAGTGGGTTAGTGAGTGTGCTGTGTGGTGTGCGCGCGTGGCGTGCTTCACCCGTGCGGGCATTTATGAGTGGGTGGGTGCATTTGTGAGTTGCGTGTGTTACGTGTGTGTGTCGTGTGTGTGGTGTGCTGTGTGCGGTCGTGTGTCCTGTCGGCGCGCGCGCCGCGCTTGCGTAGCTGTGGTGGTTTATGGGTGGGTGGGTGGCGTCGTTGCTGTGTGTGTGTGTGTCGTGTGTGCGGTGCTGTGTGTGTCGTGCCGCGCGCACGTGGCGGTGCTGGTGTTTATGACGTGGTGTGTGGTGCGTGTGGTGGGTGTGATCGGTGTGGGTGTGTTGTGTGTGTGTTTGTATGCGGTGCTGTGCGTGGTTTATGAGTGGGGGTGGGTGGTGTGTGGGGGTGGTGGGTGTGTTTGTGTGGTGTGTTGTGCTGTGTAGTATGCGTGCGTGCGTTGGTTATGAGTGGCGTGCTGGTGGTGTGTGTGTGTGTGTTGTAATGTGTGTTGTGTTGTGCGCCGGCGGCGTGGCCGTGCGTGACAGTGGTTATTGACGTGGTGTGGAGTGCGTGAGTGTGTGCGTGTGTGTGTGTGTGTGTGTGTTGTGTGTGTGTGTGTTGTAGCCAGTGCTGTGTGTGTGGTTGTGTTGCGCGCGCTGCCGTGCGTGGTTATGAAGTGGCTGTGTGTGGTGATGTGCGGTGTGCCGCTGTGCGTGTGTTATGCAGTGGTGTGTCTGTGCGTGAGAAGTGCGTGCTTGTGTGTGCGTGTGGCGTGATGGTGTGTGGTGTGTGTGTGCGGCGTCGCCGTGCGTGGTTATGTGTGATGTTGGTGGGTGTGTGTCGTGCGTGCTCTTGCAGTGTGTGTGCGCGCGCGTCGCAGTGCGTTGGTTATGCAGTTGTGTGTGTGTGTTTGTGTGTGTGTGCTCCCGGTCTGTGGCATGTGTTGGGTGTGCGCGCGCGTGGCACGTGCGTGCGTATGAGTGGGTGGGGGTTGCTGTGAGGTGCTGGTGCCGTGTGTGCTGTGAGGTGTGTGTCGTGTGTGTGTGTGTGTGCTGTGTGCGCGCTTGCGCGGCGTGCGTGTTGGTTATGAGTGTGCCCTGTGTGTGTGTGTGTGTGTGTATGCTGTGTGTGTGCGTGTGTGTGTGGAGAGGGTGTGTGTGTGTGCGTGGTGTTGTGCGTGTCTTGTGGGTGTGTGTGCGCCCCGCGCGCGTGCTGTGGTTATGAGTGAGTGCGGCCGTCGATGAGGCTGCAGCTTACCGATGCGTCCGTAGAGAGTCCGCTTGTAAATCCCGTTGATAAAAAGCATAAGTTAATGCGACGGGGCGACGTTTCTACGATTGTGCCGGTCGGACAATATAGCAGCTAGAGCAGTAGTAGCAGCAGCAGGCAGTAGCAGTAGTAGAGCAGCAGCCAGCAGTAGGCAGCCAGCAGCAGCAGCAGCAGTGAGTATGCATGGCAGCAGCGCGAGCAGTAGTAGTAGAGCAGCAGCAGTAGTAGTAGCAGCAGGAGCAGTGTAAGCAGTAGTAGCCAGCAGCAGCAGTTTAGCAGGCAGTAGGGTGCAGCAGTAGCAGCAGCAGCAGGAGCAGTAGTAGTAGCAGCAGCAGCAGATAGTAGTAGCAGCAGCAGCAGTTAGTAGTAGGTTAGTAGCATAGTAGGTTAGCAGCAAGCAGCGTAGGTAGTAGCAGCAGGCGCAGGTATTGTATAGTAGTAGCAGTAGTAGTAGCAGCAGGCAAGCAGTAGGTATGTAGTAGTAGCGGTTAGTAGCAGCTAGCTAGCAGTTGCAGCAGCAGTGCAGTTAGCAGCAGTCAATAGTACGTTGCTGCTGCTGCCTGCTTAATGATGTTGTTGCTGCTGCTGTTGCTGTGTCTGCTGCTAATGATGTTGTTGCTGCCGTGGCTGTTTGCTTGCTGCTGCCTGCGTAATGAGTGTTGTTGGCTGCTCGCTGCTTGCTGCTTCTGCTGCTTTATATCACCCAAACTCGCCGGCCTGGCGGCTGCCATAGCTAAAACTTCATGCTCTGTACTTGCAACACCGTTGCCTACTTGCGGAGGCTTGCGTCGCTCATCGCTTATACGTGCTGGTGCGTGCTTTGTGTGTGTGCTGTGCGTCGCGTGGCGTGCGTGCGGCTTTGCGTGCGTACGTACGTGGTTGCGGATGTGTTAGTGGTGTGAAGCATTCTGCTGAGGGGAAGTTATCCGATACGGCGACCAGCACACGCGGGCCTGTGCTGGTATGCGGGTGCTTGCCTCTTACCCAGGTACACACAACTCAATCGATACCTGCCGTGACAACCGGTGGGCGTGCTAGCGTGTGTGTGCCGTTCGCGCGCGTGCGCTGCGTGGGTGTGCATTTCTAGGTACGGTGTGATTGTGTGTGTGTGTGTGTGTGGTGTGGTGTGTGTTGGTGTGACTTGAAACTCTGTGTGGTGTGTGGGTCGTGTGTGTGTGCGTGAGCAGAGAGACACAGAAGAGAGAGAGCAGAGAGAGGAAATGTGTCAGAGAGAAAGGCGAGGCTGAGAGAGAGATCTGTGCGAGGATCGGCCCTTCAACTCGAGAAAGATGACTACGGTGTAGTTGACGGGGCATGCTGATAGGGCAGATAGGAGTGGCGAGTTGAGGGGGTGTATGTTTCGAGAGATGGTGGTGAGTGGTGGTGTGTGAACGTGGGACACCGGGTGCCGCTGCTACGGTAGTCTTCTTCTCGACGATGAGAGCAGAAAGAAGAGAGAGGTAAGGAGACCGCCTGACGGTCGTGTTAACATGTGAGCAGAGAGAGGCAGAGTAGAGAAAGGCAGAGAGAGAGAGACTCATGAGACGATGACGAGAGAGATGATGGGAGAGGAGGAGGGGGGGAAGGTGGCTGCCACCGATTCGCGGTACACGAGGCGTGTGGCGGGAAATTCGAGTGTTAAGTCAACATTCACACTAAGGTTGCTAGTGCTAAGTCGTGGCGTGTGCTGAGTAGAGCATTGCGAGTCTGCCTTTGCTTATACCTTGCCCGCGTGGCCGGCGCGCCAGACTGGCGCGGCTGCGGCTGCAGAGCGTGGCGAGTGTCGTGAGTGAGTGTGAGTGAGTTGCAGTGAGTGAGTGAGTGAGTGATGTGACCGTGAGTGCTAGTGACGTGTAGTGAGCGATGCGATGTGAGTGAGTGGAGTGAGTGAGTGATGTGAGTGAGCTGATCGTGAGTGAGGGGGACGTGGAGCGACCGTGAGCGACGTGAGTGAGTGATGTGAGTGAGTGTACTTGTGCAGCGAATGCCGCCGCAAGTGATGTGAAGTGAGTGAGTGATGTGACGTGATGTGAGTGATGAGTGAGCGACGTGACCGTGAGTGTGTGCAGTGATGATGTGTGAGTGAGTGAGTGGGTGACATGAGCTGAGTGACAGTGAGTCGCAAGAGTAGTATGTAGTAGTAGTAGTAGTTAGTAGTAGTAGTTAGTTAGTTAGTTAGGAGATAGTAGTCAAGTAGTGTAGTAGTAGCCAAAGCAAGCAGCAGTAAGTAGCAACAGTAAGCAGTAGTAATAACACGCACCAGTAGCCAGCCAGCAGTAGATTTAGTGGCTTCTCTTCCTTAATCGAATAGAAGCTTGTCTGTCTCAGTAGCACCTTATTTTATTTTTTTAGACCTTTTATTAGCATTCATACAAAATTACCTCGCTATGTTCCATTTCGATTCGTATCTGCCGGAGACGGTACCTTTATAAAATTAATGTCAATACCACTGGCCGCCACCGCCGCCACCGCCGCCGCCGCTGCCGTCTGCGCCACCGCCGCCTGCTGCCGCCACCGCGCCACCGCCGCACCGCCGCCCGCCGCTTGCAGCGGCTGCCGCCACCGCCGCCACCGCGGCCGCTGCCGCTTACCGTTTGCTGCCGCTGCCGCTGCCGCTTACCGCTGCCGGCCGCTGCTGCCGCTAGGGCCGCCGCATGCCGCCGTGCCGCCGATGCCCGCCGCTGCTGCCGCTGCCGCGATGCCGCCGCCTGCCGCCGCTGCCGCCGCTGCTTGCGCTGCCGCCGCGACGGTTGGCTATATGAGCGAGAAATCTGCTTCCACCGCTGCAAACACTGAGTCGCTCACTTGTCACTGAATACAGACCAGCATCGTTTCGATATACTCGCATGCATTGATATAGCAATTATGCGGATTATTTGGATAGTTAATAGTGCTAGCCTGCTCGCTGTTGCTTACGCTGTTGTCCTACTGCTGTTGCTATCAAGTTATGGCTGGGTGGCGGTGTCGTGGTAGAGTGGTGTGTGGCGCTGCGAAGCGGCGGCGGCCTAGCAGCAGTTAGCTAGCAAGCAGCAGGTAGCAAGCCAGTAGCAGCAGCAGCAGCAGCAGCAGTTAGCAGCAGTTCAGCAGCAGTAGCAAGCAGCAAGCCAGCAGCAGCAGTTCAGTAATAGTTAGTAGTAGCTAGTAGTAAGTAGCAGCAAGCAGCAAGCAGCAGTAGTAGTAGTAGCAGCAGCAGTAGCAGTAGCCAGCAGCAGTTAGCAGTAGCAGCAGCATAGCAGCAGCAGCAGTAGCAGTAGGGCAGCAGCCAGCAGCTAGTAGTGTAGTTAGCAGCCAGCAGCAGTATCAAGCAGCAGCAGACACACCACTAACTCTCCTCGGCCCTTCCTATTCTCCGCCTTGCAGCGGTGATCCGTAAACTTCAAGTTCGGCGTTCTCTATACGATGGCCGGACAATCGTCGGACGATGAAATGTACAGCAACGGTGAGCCGACCATATATACATTGTCTACTGATAAAATGTGATTAAAGTAACAGCAATGTACTTGATGTTAGATTAAACACATTGGCAGGTAGATAAATACATAAATGTTTGTCACACGAAAAGACAGGTGACAAGAGTTTACGTGACATATATGGTTAGACAGAGTTTGCCGTTGGATAAGTATTGGTTTTTATTTGTTAGTTGCACTGTTGTCATGCCGAGGGTTGCACGGCGTTTGTGTATTTTGTTAGAATACGGGAACGCAGAGTTTGATCGCTTCATCCACCTGCTGGGAGACAAGGTCACGCTGCGGTCATGGGATAAGTACCGCGGAGGACTCGACGTGAAGCGTGAGTCATCATCGTTATAGCTCGCAGCGCCATCTATCGCCCCAACCCCCGGGGGCAGTGGCAAACAGATGCGGCATCACATGCTGCCTGCATGGAAACTATGCGGGAAAGACTACATCGGAAAATAAATGGACAGCGAGAGAGGCTAAGAAGAAAGGAGGAAGAGAAAGAGAGAGAGGAGAGAGAGAAGATGCAGAGAGAGAGAGAGAGAGAGGAGAGAGAGAGAAGGGAGAGAGATTGCGGGGAGGGGGCGACACAACAAAGTCCGTGCATGTGTGTCGTGGATCACTTCCCACCCCGTTCCGACCTCTTGCTCTTTCTCTTCTCTATTCCACCCCCTCTCTAACATCCTTCCCGCCCGACTCCTTCCTTACCTTCTTCACTATTAGGCCCCTTCATTCGCCGTCTGTCCCTCACCCCATCCAAACGATCCTACCTTCTTTCATATATCGCTCTCTCGCTCTCTCTCTCTCTCTCTCTCTCTCTCTCTCTCTCTCTCTCTTTCTTTCTTTCTCCTCTCTCTCTCCTCTCTCTCTCTCTTTTCTTTCTCTCTCTCTCTCTCTTCTCTCTCTCTCTTTCTTTTCTCTTTCTCTTTCTCTCTCTCTCCTCTCTCTCTCTCTCGTTCTCTCTCTCTCTTCTTTATCTAGCTCGTCTCTCTCTCTCTCTCTCTCTCTGCTCTCTCTCTCTCTTCTATCTAGCCCTCTGTATTTCCTCACTCACTCACGATCTCATTTTCTCTATCCCATCGATCGTTCATCTGTCCTTTCCCCTCACCTTGTCCCCCACATCCTCCTATCGCCCCCCTTGTCTCGCGCTACTGATTTCGCCCACATTCTCCCTATCCCCCCTTTGTCGCCCACATCCTCCTATCCCCCCTTGTCGCCCACATTCTCCTATCCCCCCTTGTCGCCACATTCTCCTATCCCGCCCATTTGTCGCCCACCATCCTCCTATCCCCCCCTTGTCGCCCCACATTCTCCTATCCCCCCTTGTCGCCCACATTCTCCTATCCCCCCTTGTCGCCCACATCCTCCTATCCCCCCTAGGTTACTTCGGTGTCGCCACTTCCTCCTATCCCCCTTGTCGCCCACATTCTCCTATCCCCCCTTGTCGGCCCACATTCTCCAGTACCCCCCTTGTGCACCCACATGTCTCTTTATCCCCCTTCTCGCGCTATATTCCACACCCCTAACGCACTACGCTCATTTTCCACGCAATTATTATGAGCAACTAATGGATTTCTCTTCCATTCATACGGACGCATAGAAAAACATTCCAGCCCGCGGTTGTCTAAACCATTGTTAGTCAGTTAATTTCATTTGGAGATGTGAAGCCACAGCGCTGCGTTGCGCCTACGAGGGCCACCTTGCGAGGTTTATATCTCGATTATAACACTGCTGCTAAAAGTACAATTAATGCATTATCAGTGTTATGCCCTGCACGCAGCTATAGCACGCGTTTCCCCATTTCCCTCTCTCTATATGTCTGCTATAATGCGTCATACACTGCTACACCAAATGTCACGGACAATCCAACAATTTCCGTAATTTCCTAAATGCAAAAACAGAATGCCGAATAAGAATTAGATGCCGCTCCGCACAAAAAAACTTCACCATCATATCCGTCACGACTGTTATCGGCAAAAGACGCCTCGTGTGTGTTGTGCGCGCTCAGTGGTGGTTCTCGCTGCTGCGCTCGTGCATGTGCTGCGCACGCGTGTGTGTGTGCGCGCACGCGTGTATGATGGCGTGTGTGCGCTCGTTCGTGTGTTGCATGTCGCGCATCGTGTGTGTTGTGCGCTCGTAGTGTGTGTGGCGCACGCGTTGTGTGTGCTGTGCGGCTCGTGTTGTGTGTGCAGCTCGTGTGAAATTGTGTTGCGCGCACGCGTGGGGTCCTGTGTGTGTTGCCGCTCGTGTGTGTGTGTCGGCACGCGTTGTGTGTCGTGCGCGCTCGTGCTGTCTGTGGTGCGGCGCACGCGTGGGGGCTGGTTGTGTGCTGCGCTCGCGCTGTGTGTGTGCGCGCTCGGTCGTGTGTCCGCACGCGTGTGTGTCGTGCGCGCTCGTGCTGTGTGTGCGCGCACGCGTGCTGGGTGCCTGTGCGCCGTCTGTGTGTGTGTTGCGCTTCGTGTGTGTTGTGCGCGCACCGCGTGCTGTGAGTGGGCGTGCGCGCCCGTGTGTGCTGTCCGCACGCGCTGCGTGCGCGCCGTCGTGTGTTGTGTGGGTGTTGTTGTGTGTGCGCGTGTTGTGGTTGTGTGTACTTTGGCACCCGCACGGGCCGCCAACGGGGGGGTGTGTGGCGCGGCCCGCGTGCGGGGGGGTGGGTGGAAGGGTGGGCTCGAGGACGCGCGCGGCCGGCTTTACGCGGCGGGCACCTGGTGGGGGGCGGCGCTTGACCGGGCGCCGTGGACCCTGGGCGCCCGTCGCCGCGCTGCGAGGGGGCGGGCAGGGCGTGGGTTGCTCTGTGTGTGGTGGTGTGTTGGTGTCGTCGCGCTGTCGTGTGAGTGTGTTTGTGGGTGTGGGTGTGGCTGTGTGTGGTGTGAGCCACTCGTCGTGTGTGTGGTGTGTGTGTGTGTGGTCGGGTTTGTGTGTGTGTGTGTGTGTGTGTCGTGTGTGGTGTTGTGGGGATGGACGTGGAGTGAGTGTGTGTGCGCTGTGTGTGTGTGTTGTGTGTGTGTGCTGTGTGTGTGTGACGTCGGACTGTTGTGTGTGTGTGTGTGTGTGTGTGTGTGTGTGTGTTGTTGCGAAGCGAGGCGAGGCTGCGGCAATTATTGATAGCAGTGCCGCTTGCCGTCACACGCACGCGCAAGAGTCAGCGCTGCTTGCTACTACTGCTACTACTTCACTACCAGAGCTAAGATAATATAGGATCCTATATTATCTTACTCCTGCTACTACTACTACCTGCTACTGCTTGCTGCTGCTACTATACTGCCCTTCTGCATGCTTGATGCTGCTGCTTGCTGCTGTGCTGCCTGCTGCTTGCCTGCCCTGCTGCTACATACTACTACTGCTTACTGCTGCTGCTGCCTACTACATACTGCTTCTGCTGCTGCTGCCTACTACTACTGCTGCTGCTGGCTTGCTGCTGCTGCTGCTACGGACTTCTTGCTTGCTGTGCTGCTGGTGCTGCTTCTGCCTACTGCTGCTTGCTGCTTGCTGCTCGCTGCTGCTGCTGCTGCTGGTTGCTACGACTTCTGGCTGCTGCTGCTGCTGCTGCTGCTGCTACGACTTCTGCTGCTGCTGCTGCTGCTGCTGCTACAGCTGCTGCTACTGTTTCACTGCTTCGCTGCTTACAGGTGATACGACAGGAGAACATTCCGTCTACACTACATTCGAAGGTCATGAGTTGATGTTCCATGTCTCTACCCTGCTGCCACACTCTAAGGACAACTCTCAGCAGGTATAGCAAGCAGCGAGCAAACCTACGGCGCGCCTGCGATATACGAACCAACGTGTCTCATCTGAAATCCTTGTTATTGCTTTCATTCGTTCTCTTGCGCCATCCGTCAGTGAATCACAACCCCTCACAACCTCATATGTCCAATAACGCCTCTCTACACGCTACATGAGCACGCACGCACGCACGCACGCACGCACGCACACACACACACACGCACACACGCGCGAAAGCACACCCGGGTTCATTGTTAATTAATTACGTGTTTACGACGCGGCTGCGAGCAGGTAGAGAGGAAGCGACACATCGGTAACGACATAGTGAACGTCATCTTTGAGGACACGTCGTCAACAGCATCGCTTCAACAACAGTCGTCTTTCAAACCGTCCATGGTGAAATCTCACTTCACGCGTATCCTTACCACTCACTGTGAGGAAACCCGCGCGCCGGCAAGCGTATAGCTACTGAATATATATATATATATATATATATATATATACATAGATAAATAGATAGATATTAAAATGGTAACGAGTATTGAGCCTATATTAATCTTAGTTGGTCTCATGCAAGGTTGAAGTAGTCGATATTTCATAGCTTAAATATATTTTGATTTGCCGGCCTAGTGATTACATGCAATGGGCCGTGTCGAATATATAGAGAAATCACTGTAGGTATAGAATTCTTTCGGCTGTTATTAGTTTTTTATATTGGGATCTAAATCCGACTAAATAGAAAAGTAATCAAGCTATATATGACGAGTGTTTGCAATTACTGTGAACGTTTCATGCACCGCAAATAATGTGTGTAGTTGTTCAAGCTGCTGCTGCTGCCCTGCTGTGTACTGATACATTACATACGTGCTATTGTTGCTTTTCCTTCATGAAACGCTGTAGATATCTTTGCCGTCGTTACGTACCTAGAAGACGACGATGCATACAAGTATATAGATAATAAATAATACACACACACACACACACACACACACACACACACACACACACACACACACACACACACACACACACACACACACACACACACACACACACACACACACACACACACACACACACACAC
>NW_014581537.1:0-3078 GCF_000485595.1 Priapulus caudatus
GAGAGAGAGAGAGAGAGAGAGAGAGAGAGAGAGAGAGAGAGAGAGAGAGAGAGAGAGAGAGAGAGAGACGGTGGCGCATATGCATTTCCAAACGAAGCCAATGACGTCACACAATCGCGCGAGTTTTCGGAAAGCGCCGCAGCCGAATCGAAGGAAACCAAGCAGACGACTGCAAAATACGGCCGTACGTGGAGTCCAATTAAAAAAAATGCCAATGCACGCGAAAAATGCCTTCCTTCGTGCGGCGGCGCGCGCACAAAGCAAGCTACTCGTATCGCGCTGTGAGGGAAGGAAGGGGAGGGGGGGAGGGAGAGCGACAGCATTCTTCTCCGCGGAGAAGGAAAAAGGTCACGCGGGAGAACACCCCTTACGTCAATCACGAAACCCTCCTCTCCACCTTCACCCCCGCGCGCAGCTGCAATCCGGTCTCCGCGCCGACCCGAGCGCGTGGGCACCGACCGTCGCACGCGGGTCGCCGGGAGACTCGCGGAGGAGACGGATGGATTGCGAGCAGACGTGAGAAGGCATGAAAGCTAGCGACGACAGCAGGCGTCGACGTCATCGATTGCTGCCGCCGCCCGATGACGACGGCGGCGGCGGCGGCGACGGCGGCGGCGGCTCGCCCGTGCGCGCTCTATGCGAAGGCGATACCTTCGTCTTTCATGGCTTCGCTTCAGAGTGCAAGTACCGTGTAAGGGCGTGCGTGAGTGCGTGCGTGCGTGCGTAAGTGCGTGCGTGCGTGTGTGCGTGCGTGCGTGCGTGTGTGTGTGTGCGTGCGTGCGTGCGTAAGTGCGCGCGTGCGTGGCGTGAGTGCGTGAGTGCGTGTGGTGCGTGCGTGAGTGCGTGCGTGAGTGCTGCGTTGTAGTGCGTGCGTGAGTGGCGTGCGTGAGTGGGTTTTTTTGCGTGGACTCGTTGAGAGCGTGTATTAGCGGCCGTCCACATAAAATGAGTACTTCAGATCGAATTTCCCGACCACCACCGTGTGCGGGCCGCAGCGGCGGCGATCGTGGAGGGGAGGAAGGGAGGAAGGGAGTGGAGGGGAGGAGGGGAGGAGGGGAGGTAAGGGGAGGGGAGGAGAGGAGAGGGGAGGAGGAGAGCGAAGAAAAAGAAGGAAGAGAGGTGGAGGAAGAGGAGGAGGATGAGGATGAGGAGGTTTTTAGGGAGGAGGAGGAGGAGGAGGAGGAGGTAGGACGGAGGAGGAGGAGGTAGGGAGGAGGAGGATGACTGATGTGTCACGCCGACAAGGTAAGATGTACCTACGGTGAATCACACCACACTCACACGTACACACACTACAACAGCACACACAACTCTACACACACACACAGGCATCACACCACACACACTACCACACACCACACACACATCACACACATCACACTCACCACACACACACACTACACACTTGCACCACGCACACGCACACACAAGGCACAGCACACAGCCACATTCACCTATCACACACTACACACCAGCACACACACACACACACACGACACACAACACCACACACACAACCACGCACACGCACGACGCACAGAGCTGACGGGTACACACCACACACACCATCACCTACACACACACACACTACAGAGCACACACACACTACAACACTACACAGGCACACACACTTACACACACACATCACACACACACACGATCATCCACACCGTACACACACACACACACATCACACACGACACCTACACACACACACCTACAGCACACACACCTACACACACACACCACACACACTGCCACACCTACCACACACGAAGTCTCACTACACAACCACCACCACACACAGCCCACACACGACGCACACAATACTTACACACACACACCTAACACATCACAGCCAACACCTACACCAGCATACACACCTTACCACACACCCCAGTCACACCTACACACATACAGCACCCGTACACACACACAACACACATCATACACACACTAGCACACCTACACACACACAGTACACACACACATCACACATCCACAACACACAACAACACCTACACACTACTACATGTAGTGTGAGCCTACACCTACACACGACACCACCACACATCACACCCACCACACACACACACCTACACACACACACCTACACACACACACACATAGCACACACACATCACCACACACACCATCGCACCTACACACCACTCAGCCACACCTACACAGCACACACACACACACACATGCACAGCACACACACACACACTAACACACACACGCACGCCCGCACACCATCGCACGTGACACATGTCACGCACTTGCACACGCAACACACACACACACACACCACAGAGCCACGCCCCCGCACGCACGGCACTGCACCTGGCGGGGGCCCGCACGCACAGGCACGCCCCACGCACGCACGCACGCACGCACGCAACTGCGACGCACACATTTGGCACACACACACACCTCCCACACACTACCACACACACACACACACACACACACACACAACCCACACTACACACTAACACACCCTACCAACGCACATCCTACACTCGTGTTATGGTGCTTTGACAACTGCGATAGCATTATTTTCATTAATCGAACACATTTAGGCGTAACTGTAACCAACAACAACAACAACAACAACAACAACAACAACAACAACAACAACAACAACAACAACACCAAACAGGCTTCGCATCTCAACATTTATCTTCTCATCTCTCCGTTTGATCAACGCTCGATGTAACATAATTACACACAGTCGTCGTCGAGTTCCGCATTATATGCTAACCTGTCGCCACCCCCCCACCCCTCCCCCCCGTGTTCTCCCTTTGTTGATGTTTGCCTGCTTACGTGACTAAACGTCGGCTGCCGACGCGACCACATGCGGCGACCGACGAGGCTGACAATGGCGGCTCGCTTTGATGTTCGCCGACGGCGCGGCGTACGATGTTACACTAGCAGACGCGCGCGTCACGTGGCGTGATGCGGCGGCGGCGGCGGCGGCGGCGGGTGGCGCTAGAGCCTGCGAACATTCATCATTTATTCATCGGCTTGTTGTGTACGTTATGTATACGTTATGTCGATGTGTGGTGTGTGTGC
>NW_014581537.1:5254-6455 GCF_000485595.1 Priapulus caudatus
CTCCTCCTCCTCCCTCCCTCCTCTCTCTCTCTCTCCTCCCTTCCTCTCCTCTCTCTCTCTCTCTCTCGCCGTGTGTGTCTAATGGACACATAGCCCCCGTTACAGATTGCGCAAGGCCTCGTTGTCATTCCAGGGAAGGGGCGTGTACAACCATCACTAAGTAACATAGCCCCCCCCCACCCACCGCCCCACTGTTGTTATATATCGTCTGTATTCACGGCGGTCCGGTGTAGGGACCGGTGACGTCATCGCAGGCTCGGACACGGGCCATTAGCATATTTACGGCCGTAAATGGCCGTGCGGACGGCGCGTGTGGACACAGCGAGTAAGTGATGCATTAATTGTGTAGGAGAAGATGGGATGGGGAGGGGGGGGCTGCTACCGCTGCTGCCGCTCACGCTCCGGAAGGTGGACACAGCGCTTGCATGTGTACTCACGCACGCACGCACGCACGCACGCGCGCACGCACGCACTCACTCACGCACGCACGCACACACACACGTATGTATTTATGTACATGAAGTTTGCGCACACTGTGTAAGCACGTGACTTGATTGCAGCCTTGATTGCAGCGGGGGACGGTGGGCCTAGATACATGCTGTAATAACATAGATGCGTATATAGATATATCCACCGAGTGCGAATGTGCAGGAACAGACATAGGTATGTATCTTTATGCAAGTGTACATACACGTGTATGTACGTATGCGTGTGTACATACACGTGTATGTACGTATGCGTGTGTACATACACGTGTATGTACGTATGCGTGTGTACACACTGTGCCGCCCGTATGCCTATTACGGGTTATCAATGAAGAGATCCTTCTATCTATCTCTTCTATCCTTCTATCTATGAAGAGATAGTTAGAAGGATAGAAGGGATAAAGACTAAGATGTATGTTATTCAGTAGCATCGGTTGACACATTACGCGTACATGGTACAAAAAAAGGCACGTTAGATAAGGCGTGGGTACACGCGTACTTATGAAAACTGCGCACGTCCAAGTCACAACACATTTGTGTTTAAAAAAATATTTATAGTCTTGCATTTGATAATAAAATTGCTGCACATCTGCAGTTGAAAAATTATTAGCAAAATATATTGCATAGAATGACTTTATTACGCTTGTAGGGGCGGAACGCGCGCATGTATATACGTATGTATGTATGTGCGTGTATATGCGCATATATATATATAT
>NW_014581537.1:7727-8577 GCF_000485595.1 Priapulus caudatus
CACGCACGCACACCACTCCACACGCACGCACGCACGCACGCACGCACGCACGCACGCACACACACACACACACGCGCCTGCGCATCGCACAGCGCAGTACACACCGCAGCTCACGTACCCGCGCGTGCGTGCGTGCATGTACGTGCGTGCGTGCGCGCGCGCGCGCACCTGTGACATTTTCCCCCGCGCGCGACACCTGGCTCGCGCAGCGCCTGACGCCGCAGCGCTC
This sequence comes from Priapulus caudatus, assembly GCF_000485595.1. Taxonomy (NCBI): domain Eukaryota; kingdom Metazoa; phylum Priapulida; class Priapulimorpha; order Priapulimorphida; family Priapulidae; genus Priapulus; species Priapulus caudatus. The sequence continues at coordinate 7,957 of NW_014581537.1, forward strand.
GCTAAACTTCTCAGGTAACTTTCCAATTAGGCGAGACAGGTGAGCCTACAGGTAACATCATTAGTGTGGCGCTCTCCACACCCTCAGGTGATGCAGGTAACGCAAAACACGACCAGAAAGAACAAGCGAGCTCGGGTGTAATATGTGGCCAACGCGACGGCGGCGCGACAAACAATGAAGAGTATCAAGTGAAATGCGCGGAGACACATCTGGGATATCGCATGTGCTATACAATTAGTTGACTGCCGGCTGCCGGACCGGCGCGTAAAATATATTTTCATTACTGCCGACGACAATGCCGACGACGTACCGGAAAAAAGGAAGGAAGGGGAGGGAGGGAAGGAAGTGGAGGGAGGGAAGGAAGGGAGGGAGGGAGGGAGGGGAGGGAGGGAGGGAAGGAAGGAGAGGGGGTATTGCATTACGGGCGTCCGAAATATATTTCATTAACTACGACCACAATGCCGACGATCTACCTGGAAGGAGGGAGGGAGAAGGAAGGCAGGGGGGAAGGAAGGCAGGGGAAAGGAGGGAGGGGGAAGAAGGGAGAAAGAAAGAGGGGAGGAGGAGCAGGGAGGGAGAAGGAAGAAAGGGGGAAGGAAGAGAGGGAGAAGGAAGGAAGGA
>NW_014581537.1:10163-13474 GCF_000485595.1 Priapulus caudatus
CTCTCTCTCTTCTCTCTCTCTCTCTCTCTCTCTCTCTCTCTCTCTCTCTCTCTCTCTCCAAGCGTGATATACAAACACAAGTTTTATTATTTATAACACGTAGACTGAATATTTCATCACGTCCTGCTTTACAACCAATAGCGCGGCAAAGTATATCGTAACTCGTGCGTTTCTTTCTTCTTTTTCGTCACCGACAACAAACGAAAAGAAGAAGAACGAAATCAATCACTTCGAGAGAAGGCTCGCTCAGACTCCCACCTCCCGCTCTCACGAGTAGAGGTACTAGCCAAGGGCGGGAGAGAGAGAGAGGGAGGGGGGAGAGAGACGGAGAGAGAGATAAAATGGAGAGAGAGAGAGAGGNAGAGAGAAGAAGAGAGATTAGAGAGCAGAGAGAGAGATCGAGAGAGAGAGGAGAGAGGAGGAGAGAAGAGAAAGGGGCGAAGAGAGGCCGGAGGGAGAGAGTAGAAGAGAGAGAGACGCCGACTACGCCGCAGGAGACGACGAGAGATGGAGAAAAGAGATTGACAGAGAGAGAGAATGAGAGATGACGAGAGAGCATCCCGACCCGGAGATTGCACGGGCCGAGGGAGAGGGGTCACCTCACTGCGGAGAGATTGACCGGGCAGGAGAGAGAGAGAGATGAGAAGAAGAGAAGGAGATGCGCGCGAGCAGGAGGGGGCGACGGAGAAGGAGAGGTAGAGGAGAGAGAAGAGAGAGAGCGAGAGACGAGGAGAGAGAGAGTAGAGAGCCATCTGCTATGGTTTGACGTATGAATACTGCGCCAGCGCTCGCTGCATGTGGATGGCACGCCCGTGTACACCTGTCTCACCTATGACACTCTAACTCACTCATCCACGTTGTGTGTTCTCCCTCCTTACGACGCACGCTTTCCCTGCTTCTGCTTACCTCTACTCGTCTCTTTCTCTCTCTCTATAATACTACACACGCCGCGCACACGCGCGCACATTAGTGTTTCATTGTGTTTGGGGTTGTAATTTCCGTAAATCGATTCATCGGTTTGGACCCAAGTAACCGGATGGATCGCGTTACAAATCAGCGCTTACTCAGAGGTCATGGAATGCGCTGGCGTGGCGTAACGTCGTGTGCATGTAACGTTGTGCATGTATGTGCTTGTTGTAGCCCTGTTTACTGATTGTTTTGTTGCACTGTTTTACTACTGTGGTGTATAATACAATCTTGTACTTGATTCTCATCACTTTTTCTTTTTCTTTTTCGATTTAAATCTGATTTATGGATTTTTGATAACCAAGCGCTTTGGGTTCTGAGCACTGTTTCAATCGATGACTCGAGTAATAAATGTCGTATGCATCGTGACATTCACTAGCGCACACACACCCCACACACACACTCACACACACACACACACACACACACACACACACCACACACCCACACACACAAACACACACACCACGCACGCACTGTATCGTGCTTTTACTGCAGCGCACACACACAGACAGTACAGACAGTTGACACGCACGCACGCACCAGCACGCACGCCGGGCGACCGCCACGCACGCCACGCCTGACCGCAGCACGCACACAGCACAGCACACACACTCATCCTTCTCATCTTCATCACTCACTTAACCATCCTCCCATTCCACCCCTACTAACACGTTATCCCTCTCTACACTAATCAGCACACCTCGCCCTACTTTTTACCGGGTACAGTGCGACCCGGGGTTGACACGATCCTCGACTTGCCACAACCTTTCCATCCCCACCCCGTTCTCACCAGCCCGCTTCTCCGACCCTTCTCCACCCGGGTACTCTCCCGCGCACTAGTTCTCCACCGAACTTCCCCCACCCTTCCTCAACCCCTGGGCCCCGGACCCTTTTCCGACCTTATTTCGCCCTTCACACCATCTCCATTACCTCAACACCAACTACAGTGCTACCTACCACCATCCACAATAACCTCTCCAGCGTCCCTACACTCCCCACCCTCTTGACACTCCCTACCAGCTCCTTCACACCCCACCCACGACTAACTTTCCGACACCGCCCGACTACAACTTAATAACCCCCTCAGTAATCGAGGTTTGGGAGTGATCGGGACTACCGCTATAGCTACCCATTGCTCCCATCGGTGTCCCTTCCCCTCTTACCACCCGCATAGTGCCGTGTGGTCGTTGTCGGCGCGACGTCGGGTTCAACAGGTCAACTCAGCTCGGGATACTCAGAGGGGTGGCTCTCTGTTTCGTATTATACTCAGTCATCTACTAGAGTCTCACGAGGCGGCCGCAGTGCGAGCACAGTGAGGCTCGTTTGGCACGACGGTCGCGCAGCGCAAAAAGAGAAGGGCGTGCTCAGGGTTAGGTCGATCGACTCTTCTCCCGTTCTCTCTCTCTCTTCTCTCTTCTCTCTCTCTCCTTCATCTCTCTTCTATCTCTCATTCTCGCGGCGCTTCTCTCGACTACTTTCAGGGAGAAAAGAAGAGACGCGCGGAAAGATGAGCGAGAGAGTGAGAGACAGAGAGAGAGAGAAGGAGAGAGAAGAAGAGAAAGAGACGAGATATAGCCGCGAAGAGCGCTCTCTACCTATCTTGCCTCTCTCTCTCTTCAACATTCTCACTTCGATACTTCTTCTTCTTCTTCTCTCTCTCTCTCTCTCTCTCTCTCTCTCTCGTTCTCTTCTCTCTCTCTCTCCTGGTCTCGCTCGCTTCGCTTCTCTCTTTCAAACGCACACCCACGCATACACCCACGCACACCCACACATCTCTCCCACTCTCTCAACCTTCTCTCTCGCTGCCCCGGGGCGGCGCGCCGACGAAGGCAATTCTTCTCGCGTAGGCGCGACGGCATCGTCGTCGTCGGCGCCGCAGCGACGGTAACTAGGCGACGAGATAAACGACCGACGGCCGACGACGACGACGCCGACGCAGACGCCGACGCAGACGTGACGAACGCACGCGTAGCAAGTCACGCGCCGTTCCCACGCACCTATATATACCTGGCAGGTTTACACAGAGCTGCTAATTATGAAGGACTTGTAGGTAATGTAGAAGGACTTGGATCTACTGTAGAATGACTTGGATCTACTGTAGAAGGACTAGGAGCCAATGTGGAAGAGACTTGTAGGTAATGTAGAATGACTTGGATCTACTGTAGAAGGACTATGAGCCAATGTGGAAGGAACTTGTAGGTAATGTAGAAACACTTGGAACTAATATAAGGTCGATGGACTTGCAGCTAAGGTCGAGGGACTTGGAGCTAAGGTCGAGGGACTTGCAGCTAAGGTCGAGGGACTTGCAGCTAAGGTCGAGGGACTTGGAGCTAAGGTTGAAG
>NW_014581537.1:14850-15419 GCF_000485595.1 Priapulus caudatus
CTCTCTCTCTCTCTCTCTGCCTCGCACTCTCTCTCTCTCTCTGCCTCTCTCTGTCTCTCTCTCTCTCTCTCTCTCTCTCTCTCCTCTCTCTCCCACTCTCCACTCTATCTCTTCAACTATCTCTCGCACTCTCTCACCCCTATCTCTTCAACTATCTCTCGCACTCTCTCACCCCCTATCTTCCTTACCCATCCCCTTCCTCCCTTTCGCCCTCCCGGCAACACTCTACAGAAGTCGACTCCCGTTTCACAACAGGCGGCTTTGCGCGGCCTCGCCGCCACGTCGCCCCGCCGCTGCCGCTGCCGCTGCCGCTGCCGCCGCCGTTAGACATGCCACTCCACGCCTCAACTGCCGCTCACGCCTGCACCGCCGCCGTCGCCGCCGCCGAGGAAACGATTTCGCACTCGGTCCGCTTTCGCGCACGGACTCGGATCCGGTTTCATAACAGGCGCCGAGCGGGAGACGCGCCGGATTCGCTTTCACAATAAGGAGAATCTTTCGCGCAGGAGGAGTTTTTTCATCTGTCTCTCTCTCTCTCTCTCTCTCTCTCTCTCTCTCTCTCTCTCTCT
>NW_014581538.1:0-10915 GCF_000485595.1 Priapulus caudatus
AGAGATTTGATGCGAAATATAATGTTCTAGATCTGAATTCTGAATTCTTTGACGAGAGATATGCGCTAGCGCTAAATGATCCCGCGCGCCATTTTCTATTTCTTGCGAATATCGCCGCAACATAAAAGCCTAAAATACTTCCCATGCTGCCTAAATTATTGTCAATCGAAGAATCTAAACACAATATTAGCCACGTTATATTAGGTTTATTGATTTTCACGATTGTTACCCAGTTAGACGAATGATAAACGTAATAGGACGATGTCGTCATGCTTCTCTCCCACTCGGAGTAACCAACTGTTTTGGTGCGATGGCCCCTTACTTCATGTCATATCAAAATTCTAACCAAAATGAATGAATTCTAGATGGCCATTTTCATTTTTGGCCAAAGATATTGGGCGTTGGCTCGAAAGCTTGGTTCGACCCGGCCGTCTGCATAAATATGGACGTTCAAACTTTCCCATAGGAGTAACAACTGTATTGGCCCATTTGAAAACATTGTTGGATCAGATATCGGTTCTTTGAGTTACGTTGACCGTTAGGCAGATAACTGGATTAATTCCCAGTGAAATTTCTAAAATCTGATCGCGCTCTTATTTATTTTTGTTTCTGTCATTGTACAAATATTATCAAAACTCTCGTTGTTGTTATTGTTATTTTTTGTGGCCAGTCCTTAGCGTTGGTGCCTCATTTCGTACTATCTTCTATGATTTTTTTTATGATATAATTCAAAGATCCGTTGTGAACCTAAACTTACTGTATATGCAATTTCCCATTTTTGCCATTTAAAGTGGATCTGTGGCTCGTTATAAGTAGGTCGACTGCGGCTGTCTAACTACATAGGCACTTCATATTTCAGCAATTTTTTCGTTTTGTGCTATCATAAGAATGTTTTTAGTTCGCCGTATTTAATAGGCGTTGGTGCTGTATCGTTCACGTATATATTTCAATTTGTATTAAATAGATATTTAAGGAGAGCATACTAAGCTATAGTTTTATTCTTCCTCCATGACTTTTCAAATGAGTACACCCCCTTTCAAATATGGAGGAAACATAGGTGCCCCACATTCCCAATCTACGAGACAGGCACTGCGCCTTACCCCACCCCCGATCCGCCCCCCGACCCCGACCTCGGAATAACCATAACTTCTTTCTTTTGGTGTTAAATCCAGAGATTCAGTCCCTTGTATTTAACCAGGGCTTGGTGCTCGTATTAGCAGTATTATTTCATTGTGTATTCAGAAAAGAGTATTTTGTAAGCGGATGTACTTATACTGAGTCACCCCGCCACTCCTCCATCTCTCTCATACTCTAAATAGTACCTCCCCCTTTTTAATATGTATAGGATACATAGGTACTTGGAAATCGTTAGGCTACCCAGGAACACAGGTAGCGCCTAGGGGGTGGGTCATCATGAGGTGCGGTGATTCACAGTTGTTATGATTGTACTCTCCTCTTTGTAGTGCTGTGCGTTGCGTGTTGGTCTGTCCGTGCTGCCGTGTGGTAGACTCTGTGTGCGTGTGCCGGGCGCTGGTGCGATGCGTGCGTCTGTGTGTTGTCCTGTCGTGTCCTGTTGGTGCACACATTGGATAGGCTAAGGCCATACCCTCTCCTGCGCTACCCCGCATGCCACCGTTGGTATCTTCGCCTTCCTACCTGTTATGTCCGTTCGGCTTCGTTGCGCAAGCTGCGCATGGTGATATGTCACGTGCTACAATGATCGCGATCGCCCACTCTCACCGAGGGATGATGCGTTATCGAGAATGCTCCGTGTTCTTATGACCGCTGGTGTGTTCCCAGTGTTTTGCGCGTGCGGTCGGCTCCTGTCGTGGATACGAATGTTTATTAACTCTTTGTTTATGATGTCAGTGCAGTCGGTTGTCGTGCGAGGGGTGTTTTTATCAAGGGCGTCTGACTTGCTGACCAGTCGTTAGGTGTCCTTCATGCGTCCTTTCCCACTTTTCCTGACGTCTGCACCTTAAGAGCTTAGCCATACACTAACTGTCAGTATGTTTGTTCATTCACGGCTATCGGACAATGTCTGGAAAGCCTACAAGGCCTTAGGCCGTAGTGCAATAACCTCATGACTAGCTACAATCGAAAGCGCTGTGAAATATCGTGCATCACAACGTAAGCGTGCAAGAGAATGACAAAGAAAACACAATTGAGTAATCATGCCTTGTAGTTCTTGAAACGACAAAAACTTCCACCCTGGTGTTGTCTGTTTCCGACCTCGGCAACTGGTCTTGTTTATGACCTCTCTTTGGCGAAATACCCTGTCAAATAGGCACATTACTAGAGATTATCGCAACTGCGCATCCGCGCGCCCAGGCCCGCCCGCAGCCTGCCAACCCAAAATATTGCGGCATCTAGATCAGATTGGCTAGTGCCGCAACCTGAACGGATTGGCGGTTGCATGGGGCTACAGGTAGTATGCCAAGAATAGTCTGCGAAGAATGCGTGTAGGCTCATGACGCTCAATACCACGTCTTACGCGCCATGAGTGGGACTCTTATGTTTGGCATGTTCGTTATAAACCCCTGGGCGTACCCCACCGTCTGTCTTCCGGCAGTATGAAAGGGTATGTATACTATTCAGCGAGTGCTAATGAGTAGCCATGGCAGGCCGCTCACTCTCAGCTCTCGCCAGGAGTGGCTACAGTGGGATGTATGACACCGTAACGCGCACGTTACCCAATGGTCCACCACGGGTCGCTGAACATGAACATATATTTATACGCACGAGCCAGATAGACGGGTCTCACATCGGAGAAAGCGTCGTGCAGGTTATCACCTCTATATCCGTACTATATGATAGATTGCACGGTGTGAGCGAAATGTTGTGGCCGGCTACTATTTTCTGTACGCGCCGCCGAAGCGGGAGCACGGCCCAACACGCACTCAAGCTCGAAGAAGCTGAAGGACTTTACCATCAGCCGCGGAAGCTTCGCAACGACGACATTTGCTGGCTGATGAACACGAGTTATAGGACATATCCTGTCGAATAACAGACCAGTGTACACGGCCAAGAAGAGAAGCAGTGACAAAGGCATAACCGCGTCCTGGCCATAGTGCTGAAGCTTGTGAGCAGGCGCGTACGATAGCACTGGTTTTGTGTCCCGGTAAAGGCCCGTGGCGGCTAACACGGCCTCATAAAGTCGTGACTTATCCGAAATGGTAGACGCGCCCAGGCCTAAAAAATAGCCTGTTCGGCGCATGCTGATAAGTGCGCTCAGTTCGGATGTGTCAAATTCGAAAGGGAAGTGTTCTGAGTTGAAAATACGTGGCAGTTCAGTGGTTTGTTGTATTCTGAGTATTGGTAAGACCGTTTGTGGAATTACAGCGATATCAAGGATGAACGTTGTTCATCGCATTAGTCTTCGCACAAGGAGGAAACGGGATCCAAGGGCGCCGATACAGCCTGTCTTCTAATGCAAGGACGATTGCTCCGATCGGGTCGGACATGGTGCGATATGCCTGTTTTCTGAACCCCGAATATCGAGCTTTTAGCAATATGAGGCATGGCCCCCGGCAGCTCAGGCACGCAGCCATCCACCTGCCTGCCCTCCGCGGAGCACGCACTTGGGTGATGTGGTGCGCCACCTCCTATTACGAGATGGAGTTGAGGCTCATTCACACACGGATAATAAACCGCCTGAAGCCATGGGTGAGCAGGCGAGCATGCTCAACCCCGCGGGACACTGTGTAACTGTATTGCGCCGAGTTCTGCGCGAGACTGATGTGCTACGCCATGCTCGGTTCTTTAACTGTTTGTCCATTCCAGGCTGCAGGCAAACTTCGCGAAATTTCGAAAACTTGAACGCAGCGAGAAAAGACATACTGGTAGTTCTGCCTTTCCAGTACCCACAAGTTGGGTACAACATAGTTACATCGCGCAGGGATTGCGAACTGACATGTTGTTTTCTGCTGACAATCCGCGCCGGGGTAGCCAGCGGAGGGGGGCGGGGCCGGTCAGGTCCACGGGCGAAGCCCTGGTCAGGGGTTTCAGGTAAGTTTACTTTTGAATTCAGCCTCAGCAACTTTACAAGGCATATACATTGCATTAGCAAGACACGATACAGAACGCGCCCCAATCGCTCCAGCAATTGTTAACACCGGGCATATTACGTACACTGCACGCGGAGTATATCTGCAGGCTGTCATTATCATACACACCAGAATTTCCAAATCAATGCAAGTACAAAAATAGTACTTACATTCTGCAAACAAATTATTTTAATGTACACTTCCACACTGGTCCCATAAGGCTAACTTTAATAAATATAGCATATTCATGTCCAGCAGTTTCTAAATTTGTTTCTGGTCAACTACAGTAGATATTTATCATATTGAACAACTTTAGCGCTGCCGGCCTTGTCGCTCGCGCTTGTCCTTGTCTGTGGGCCCCCACAGTGATGAGACATTCAGGAACGGAAACGCTTTTTTTTGCTACGCCGAAGGTTTGCGCCCAAACAAATCCTCGCTTGCGCGCACGATATAATATTCCTAAACGACCCTAGAGCTAAGGCGCGATCGCGCACATTAACTTTAATTCGGTTTTCAAAAGGTCACCAAAAAAGAGCAGCTCGCAACACCAACCTTCTTATGTTATGTATATATGGATTATAAAGGCAGAGCTTCGTGGCTGAAACCAACGTACAACCACGTATTGCCTCTAACGTTTCCCTACCACTGACACAGCTCGCGAGAGCCCTGGCCCAGCAGCTACTTTATAAAACGAGCCTCACAGGTCCACAGGGCCGTGAGCGCGGCGGCCTCTTTGATGTAACCCGATTGATCGATCGGCGTAACTATATCACGGCCCTGCGTAAGCGCCAGCAGGGACCCCACATACACCACACAACGTGTGCCAGCGTCACATAACACACCGGCACACACTGGCCGAACCCGTCTGACAATCAAAACAGTGACACTACAGCCGAGTCGTCTATATGTGTAACAGGCCTCCACCGACCAAAACTATATTACCAAATGTTAGTTAAATGAAGGTACTGTTGGACTGTAACATAGAAATTTTGTAACATGCTAACCCCCTAGAACATTTTCTCTCAGACCGGATTAGACGGTTCACGAAAATGCGCGACCCCTGGACCTGTGCAAGTCCGCGGAGTGTTGTCCGCGGATACCGCGAAGATTTCGCATGGCGCCTGTGTACAGATATCGAGAGTTTCTCCATCCAGCCGAAAATAGAAGAGAAAAAACTAATCTACTGCTAGCCTGGAACTCCATTGCGGACAACACCGCGACGCGAGAGTGGATAAAAAAGCTACTAGACTTCCGCTGCCCATCGCAACACACCTGAGGAGCATGTTCCGCATGCTGCACAGTACGCCAACACTTAAGCCCGCAGCTACTCGCGCCCAAATATGCAAGCACATGACGTCCGAAAGTCTTGTCAGACACAAAATAGTTCCTACTGTGATTGACGGCGAACCACTCCATAGATGGTCGATTGTTATCAATTCAGATCGCAAAAGCAATGCGAAGTTTGTAGAAAGAAAGAACATGTTGGTGACATGAAGAAGCCAAAAATGTGGAAACCGGCTACTCAGCCCAAGCCAGCAGTAAAGAATGCATCGTTTTCAACTGGCCAGAATTACGCAACCTCTGCGAAAAAAGCCGTTTTGTCACACAGTAGTTGACAACAGAAACAACGAATGTGGCTTTATACATGTTGCTGTTGGCTTATACTTATCCTTTGTTGAATTGCGTGATGCAATAATTCCGACCGGCTCTCAAATGATAGTCACACACCAGAAATATAAACACAGTACGTCTTCAGATTAATATTGGGATGGACCATTATTTAAGAGCAGACAACACTAGCATGTTTTGCATATAGTAGGTTTTGTTGGTTGATTCAAGGCAGCCAGAACCTTTCACTAATTTGGGTCTAGTAGCTCACGGTCACTACAAAGCACATGATGCTAAGGAAATATTACAAGAGTTTTGTGGAATGTAAAGTGGTTAATCTCAGACAAATGGCTTGAGATTTATGATGCCAGGATAAACTGTAGTAGAGATATTCATTATTTTTTGTGATACGCCCTGCTCGTCCTTTCTAAAGGGCAAATATCATTCTGGCTATTCAGGTGTGAGTAAATCATGCCCAGCCTGGGTGTGTATGATGGAGTAAGATGACTGTTTCCAGAGACAGATGGCCCACTGCGACAGATCTGAAATGACAGAGGAGGAACACCCAACCATAGACAATCGCCCTACCGCCAATGGACGTCTCTACGGTTAGGGAATGGTTTCCAGAGATTCCCATTGATTACATGCACCTTGTCTGCCTTGGTGTAATGAAGAGCTCCTGTTGTTGTAAGGATAAAAGGCCCCTTGAAGTGACGTTTAGGGGTTAAGGTGAAAATGGTACTCTCGGAATATCTTCTGGCCATGTGTTGGCATATAACAAATGACTTTGCTAGGAAACCAAGAGCCCTTGCTGAGATTGCAGGATGGAAAGCCACCGAATTTCAGGCTTTCCTTGCTTTATACAGATCCAGTTGTTCTGAACGGTAAAATTGCTAAAACATTATATGATAACTTCTTATTGCTGTTAGTTGGAATACACCTGCTATCAAATCCATCGCTGTGCTATAGTTTCTGTGACTACGCTCATCATCTTCTAGTTCTGTTTGTCCAGCATTTCTTATAGTTGTTTGGGGCAAATATGGTTACGTGTAATGTGCATGGTCTCGTCCATTTAGCAGAGGATGTAAGAAATCATGGTCCTTTAGATGAGTTCTCTGCTTTTCCCCTTGAGAACTTTTTAGGCAAGTTAAAAGTTGCCTACGAAGCCAAACTTTGTCCTGGAACAAGTTATATTGAGGCTATTGGAGTTATCAAAATTGCAATATGTTGATCCTGAGAGCCATAAAGACAGTTTATGTATTTCCCGTGTTCGGAGTACAAGGAGGTGGTGTTAAAAAAATTCAGCATCACGATAGATAGTCCTGACAGTTGTGTGAGTCACATGTTACATGTTTTGAAAACCTAATACAGTGTGAGGCAATTCTCGAGACTGCTGTGACCCTGTCTGTTTTATTTTTCATGCTTGTTCTAGGCACTGCACGGCCGATCGACGGGAGACCGATGCAGCAGGTGATGATTGGTGCTGACAAACTCGAAGTGGTTCCAGAATTCTGCTACCTTGGAGACATGCTCTCTGCAGGGAGAGGCTGCAAGCTAGCTACTATCACGCGCTGCAAGTGTGCATGGGGAAAATTCCGGCAGCTGCTACCACTTCTTACCAACTGCCATCTACCACTGCTCACCCGGGGTCGGGTGTATTCGACGTGTGTGAAGAGCTCGATGCTGCATGCTTCCAAGAGGTGGGCCACGAAGGCGGAAGTCCTAAACCGTCTTCGGCGAAACGACCGCGCCATGATTCGCTGGATTTGCAACGTCAAGGCTAAAGACGAAGTCAGCTCTGACTCCCTTCTCGTGAAGCTGGGCATCCAGGACGTGGACGTGGTGCTCCATTCTAATAGGTTGCGGTGGCTCAGGCATGTGGAGCATAGCACAGGCTGGATCGCCCGGGCACGCAAGATTGAGGTGATTGCGCAGAAGAGAGCAGGCAGACCAAAGAAGACATGGGATGAAGTGGTGAAGAATGACCGAGCAAAGCTTGGCATGGATTCTACGGACCCTCATAACCGCTCTGTGTGGAGAGGGCAGGGCGTCTTCGAGAAAGACAAGTCAGACAGGCCACACCCTCGGTAGAGGTTTAATTCAGGCCTGGATAATCAAAACTAGGATGATGATGATGATGACTCAATTCTGAAGTATTTAGGCGAATGGTGCTCTAGTAGTGGTGTAGATGTTACCGATGGCCTAAATCTTTTTTGGAGATCTGGAGCGACGATGGAGGACGTTCTTGACAGCGCTGGAATAAAACTGGAATCGACAGTGAAACGGGCAAAGGCGATACTTATAAATGCTGGGACAAATAATTTAATTCACGGTCGCGGCTATTTTCGTGGGTTGGTCGGAGGACAGCAAACATAGAGGATTTTTTAAGGATGGCCTGACATCCCTCCACCAACGCCCGAGGAGCTTTCCAAGATATTCAGCATGCTGCAAAGTACGAACACTAAGCCCGTGTTACTATCTATTGTACCCGAATATGCAACACATTACATCCCAAGTTTTAGACAAAAAGTATCCTACTGTGTTAACCGAACTCATAGATGGTGATTTTATCAATTCAGATCGAAAAACAATGTTAAAACATTGTGAAGTTGTAAAAGAAAGAACAGTTGGGACAGAAGACAAAAATGTGGAAACGGCTACTATATGTTGCTATAATAATTTTAATATTGTAACATAAACATCAACAACATGCGGAAAACATTGAAATAAAATCGTCGAGATTGGTGTATTGTCAACTATCTGCCTCTCTGAACATAGGCGCATTGTGGTGCAGATTTCGAAATTAGTTGTACTATGATATCTGGGATCATTTAATTTCCATTATCGGTATACCTAGATCCCATTTTCCATTTGGGTACCATACCAAAATATTACAATTTTACTTTGGGTTACTAAATTGCTGTTATATAGTATCCCATAATTTCAAACCCTTAATTGTTCCCTATTTTGCACACTAGCACAGCCACGCACGAGGTGTAGGACTATTGTATTGTATAAAAGCACCCGACACGCTAAGTGAATTTTACGGCGAATTTGTTGGGACGAATGTCACCCATTGAGCTGCTGTTCTTTGCAAGTTCAATGAAAATCGACCTGGTGTGTATAAGTTTTATATGAATGAATTCTATTATGCTGTCAGTTGGCGTCATGTAACGAGCGGCAGCTGCAGCGACACATAAGCTGGGTTTTATAATCAATATATGCAGAAATAATACGCCTCTATCCATGGGTAACATATGTCAATGTTCAACCTATATACAAACAGAATCGACGACGTAATAATCACAATCTAACATGAACACTAGCCAACCCCAGCCAACATGCTCCTCGCCATTATTATTGCCGATAGCCGTACATTCCAGCCGTTCAGCTAGTGTGAACCGTAATTACGCCGGAATCACAATGAAACAGTCTGAGCTGCATTGAGCTTCTTCTCTGTTGCAAGTTCATGAAAATATCAATAAAAGTGTCAACACCGGTCTACTTCTACACTGTGATGTATAAGTTTTATTATGAATTGTGTATTTATTAGCCATCAGCGGCTTCATATAACGAGCGCAGCCTGCAGCGAAAGCATGAACTTGGTTTTATAATATAATTAATACATTCGCAAATCATATGCCTTGCTATTGATGTACGAAGAAACTGTGTCAACTATATACAACACATGACGAGCGTGTAATAATCACATAATAATCACTATACGAGGTAGCCCAGTCCTGTTGAGTATATCTAGGCGTTGGTGTTAATACGGCCGTAGAGTCGGCTGCTAATTATGGCCGTATATATAGGGCGTTGCAACCGTCAAGGTAATGCGAGGCAGGCAAGTTTTTCTGCGTAAGTTTCTTCCTGCATGCAAGAATGCACATCCAGGCCCCCCCTCGACCGCTAGGGTAGACAGCGGAAAGGTTTTGCTACAAAGCAAGCACGCCTGCGGACGATGTAATTATTGCAAAAATGCTGTACGTACGCTCTCAAAACGATTTCAAAAAAATACTCATCCAAAGCTTCGATCTTTGTGTCTGATTTGAAGACGTGTTGTCTTCTACGAAAACATAATGTCTCTGTTCGTAACCTCGCGTGTCACGCGAAATCACACAGACTCTGACGAAATTCTCGCCACACGCCACGCCACGGGTACGCGTGACGCCGACGAAGGCCGAGCTTTTCCAGATAACAATCGTGATAATCATCAATGGCGAAACTGACGATAGCATCACATTGGCTTGCGTTGAGATGGATACGGCAAGTCGGCGGCAGTGACCAGAGTGCAGGCAGACGGCTACCGACGCTGTCACCTCAGCCACACTATCGGTTGGCTACCACTGAATGTGAGTTTCACGCTGGGCGTGGTGTCGAACTGAGTGCACGCGCGCGCCAAGTTCCTAGTCAATCAGCCCAAGCGTTTTTTTTAATACTTGAAAATAGGTATGTATCTGACTCGTTATGCGCCCCTCCTTATGGGTTCGGGATAACTTCCCAAATTAATAGTCAGACGCATGAAGCCAGCGAAAAGGGTAAATTATTTTCTACACGAAAAGGACGCGCGCCCGAGCCGCCAAACGCAACAAAAACGAGCATTTTGTCATTGTGCCGCGCAACTACGATGCCTACTCGAGCTTTCTGGAATGCCCACAACTGCTCAATTTCACCCGATTACAGCCGGCCCGGCTTTTATTGCCTCTCAACCCATAGGTCAACTGTCGAAATGTTTTTCTTACAACAGGGCAGCGATTTCGATCAAATGGCTGCTCTGCGGGCGCTGTTCAACCGCGCTTCGCGCGGTACACTATTCCGGCTGGCAGAATCGTCAAGCAGTGGACAGGGATATTTTCAGTGAAGGTTTNGTGTCCGAAATCTGTGTGCTGACTGGAATTGTGTTTTCCATGTGCTAATTGAAATTTTCTTTGGCATAAATCCAGGGCGGCTACGCGCCCAATGTCCAAACAATGCATGGATGTAATCGACCTTGTAAGCCACAGACACAGACACAGACCAGACCCAGACATTGCGATTAGATAACGCCCCGGCGATTCGTAGTTGGGCAACTGATCTGAATGAATGATCTGAAACGCGAGGTGAAAACTATTACGGAATACGAACACTTCTAAAAAGGTCGAGGGGCAAGGCAGCTTCGTCTTGGCAGTACATTGTAGACGACCGACAAATCTTGATCCAGATGAGGATCGGCAAAATTAGGGCACTTCGTGTGACTCAGCGTGTCTACGTGCAATGTTTAT
>NW_014581538.1:11021-13191 GCF_000485595.1 Priapulus caudatus
TTTTGAACCGCGGGCATCGGGAGTGACTAAGCTTAAAGCCGAGAAGTACGTAGGCAATACATGCCACTAACGCTGGCACAAACACATTATCATCGCAATACATTCGTATATAGTGTAGGACTCTAGGCTATAACCAGTAAAAAATAACCTGTATATAAATATAATTGCACACACTCAGCCTGCAGGGTTATATTCATTTCTGTCGATACATGAGCGATTATGAATTAGTTGTAATAGTGGGTTAATTTACGGTCCCAAGTAAACGATTACTATATGTTACTAACCTTAGCTATATCAGCGATACGTAGCACGTATGACAGTACTAACAGGCAAAGTGCCGTACCTTACAACACAGACTGCAAGTTACAACTTCCCGTCACTTAGCTGCAAGAAACGGTAATTGGCTAGGTTAGATATACTAGGGTGTAATTGACGTTTGTGTTGTGGAGGGCAGCTATGGATGGAGGCTGCAGCTGGGTAATCATATAGGGGTTGCGGTTGATCCGTCAAGAGTAAACTGCGAGAGCGAGTTCCAAGTTCTTCTTGCGAACGTTTTCTGCAACGAAGAGCAATCAGAGGCAAGCAGGCACTGTGAAGCGTATATCAACTGTAAACAAACGTCGGCGCCCCATTGGCGCGTACACTAAAACCATAATAATAGATTAAATAATAACATCAACATAATAAATATATACATAATAATATCATATCATAATAATACATTATATATTTACAATTAACATAATCATTATATCATTTATATATTATACATTATACATAATGAATACATATAATCGATTAATACATTATATAATAATACATAATAATAACACAGATAATATCACTAACGTAACACTCTATTATTATGTGTTAGTGTACGCGCAATGGCGGCGCCGTGTGTTTACAGTTGATACGCTTCAAGTGCCTGTGATCAGGGCCCCCCCTCGACCGCAGGGGTAGACGAAGTTTTTGCTATAAGCAGCACGCTGGGACGATGTAATAATTACATATATGCAAAAATGCTGTACGTACGCTCTCAAAACGATTTCAAAAGAAATACTCATCCAACAGCTTCGATCTTTGTTTCTATTTGAAGAACAGTGTTGACTTCTTATGAAAACATAATGTCTTTCTTCGTAACCGAGCTGTGTCACGCGAAATAACACAGAGACTGACGAAATTCTCGCCACGACGCGACGATATATTCTCTAACTATCACGTGATAATCATAATGGCAAACATTAGAACATCAGAATGGTGCGTCAAGATGGATACGGGCAGTGACGAGTGCAGGGCTAGACTGCTACCGACCTTCACTCAGCCAACTATCGTTGGCTATACTGAAGTGAGTTACGCTAGCGTGTCGAACTGTGCACCGCGCGGCAGTCTAGGTCATCGAGCCGAGCGTTTTTTTTTTTTAAACTTGAAAATGGTACGTAGATGGACTCGTTGCGCCATCTATGGGTGGCGATAACTTCCAAATTAATGTCAGGCAATGAACGAGCGAAAAGAGAAAATTATTTTTCTACACTAAAACGACGCGCGCCGAACCGCAAAGAAACAAAAAGTAGCATTTGGATTTATGCTCGCCCTACGTGCATAGTCGAAAGGCTTCTGCAAGCGCCACAACTCCTCAATTGACCGATTATAGGCCTTTATCACAGAACCATGGAAATTGTTCTAAATATAGAGCAGCGAATTCGATCAAAAGGCGCCGCGAGGCGGCGCTGTTCGCGCTTTGCGCGTATATCCGGCTGCAGATCGTCCAGGGCAGGATCGGCAAAATTAGGGCACTTCGTGTGACTCAGCGTGTCTACGTGCAATGTTTATCACGTAAAGTTGGGTGTACACTACCGACTTTATGTTGGCGAGTTGGACCAATTTCGCAATTCGACAACTCCGAGTTGGCAAAAATAAAAATGAATATAACTAAAAATAAAAATAAATGTTCTAATCGCCCAACTAGTTGCTATCGATCAGTTTGTCGCGCAACTTTTGCGGTTACACTGCCGATTGTCGGTTGTATAGTTGGGAAGTTGGTCCAATTTGCCTATTCGCCAACACCGAGTCGGTAGTGTTAAAACCCAGCATCTTCTCCAAAATACCTGCCGATTCTGGCACGCACGACCGAAGCAAGGCACTCCCACACGGCGATGCTGCAAGGGAGAGG
>NW_014581539.1:0-1929 GCF_000485595.1 Priapulus caudatus
ATGTGTGTGTGTGTATATGTGTGTGTGTGCGTGTGTGCTTGCGTGCGCGCGTGCGTGCGCGTGCGTGCGTGCGTGCGTTCGTGCGTGTGCGTGCGTGCGTGCGTGCGCGCGTGCGTGTGTGTGAGCGTGCGTGCGTGCGTGCATTAATGGGTGTGTGCGCCACAGACGTATCTACTCTCCGCACATCACACCGCGACTGTGTTTACAGCAGCGACAGCAGAGGCAGAGAGTGGTAGCAAGAGTCCACTACGTACGGAGCAGACGCCGCTAGCAGACGCTAGGAGCGGCTGAGATTGACACCTAAGATCTCTCAGCGTTTGCGGGCGACGCCGCCTGTGCCGCCGCTGCCGCCGCTGCCGTCACCGCTGCCTGCCTTAACGCCATCGTTGCGACTTCGTCTGTCAAACATGTTGTAGCGAAAATGTTCAAGCGGCGTCAGCGCGGCATGTGTGCGTGTGTGCGCGCGTATGCGTATGTGTATGTGTGTGCGTGTGCGTGCGTGCGTGCGTGTGTGCGTGCGTGCGTGCGTGCGTGCGTGCGTGTGTGTGTGTGTGTGTGTGTGTGTGTGTGTGTGTGTGTGTGTGTGTGTGTGTGNTGTGGGTGGTGGTGGTGGTGGTGTGGGGGGATGGTAGCTGTAACACACACACAGTCCGCTATCTTCACCTTGTGTGGGTGGTGGTGGTGGTGTTGTGGGGGGATGGTAGCTGTAACACACACACAGTCCGCTATCTTCACCTTGTGTGGGTGGTGGTGGTGTGGGGGGATGGTAGCTGTAACACACACACAGTCCGCTATCTTCACCTTGTGTGGGTGGTGGTGGTGTGGGGGGATGGTAGCTGTAACACACACACAGTCCGCTACCTTTACCTTGTGTGGGTGGTGGTGGTGTGGGGGGATGGTAGCTGTAACACACACACAGTCCGCTATCTTTACCTTGTGTGGGTGGTGGTGGTGGTGTGGAGAGGGTGAGCAGTCACACACAGGCAGTCCGCCATCTTTGTTTCTCATGCATCGCATATCGGTGAGCGAATCATGATAAATAGAATTTGCGATTGATATTGCGATACGATAGTACGTAGCACTATATAGCGATCGTACTGTGTGAGGGAGGTAGGGGTAGGGGAGGGATGAGCTGTCACAGTCAGTTAGCTATCTTGTTTAGGGTGGGTGTGGGGTGGGGTGGGTGGTAGCTGACACAAACCGCTATGTTCGCCTTGTGTGCACACGTACTTGGAGCGTTTCGATAAAAAAAATATTATATTATATTATATTATATATATAAGTGTAAATGTGCAGCGATGTGCGTGCGGTGTACTTGTGTGTTACAGAGGAGCATTTGAACGAGAATTTACAGGAAATTATCGGCAATAATAGGCGAAAGAGAGTAGAGAAACATTAAGACTTTGGTAGTAAATAGATTTCGTGTTTATTTAGCATTATTTCTTTTATTGAAACGCTCCAAGTGCCTGCGCTTGTGCGCGTTGCATATCGGTGAGAGCGAATCGTGATAAATAGACGAGAACAGAGGATATTGCGATATTGTAGTACCAGAAGTGAGTGAATAATAGATGATATTAATCTATTATTATTCATTATTCATATTGATACTGTGATAGCACGTCGCCGAGGTGACGTGTGATGAAGATGTGTCGTCACCTTCATGCAAAGCCTCCCGCGAGAGTGAAGAATATTCATTGCATTGCAATCTTGACATTTCAGTGTAATTGCTTTAACTGGTATTAATATTAGAATCTTTCAATGCGGTATGTGTGAGTGTTTAGTGTAGTGTGTGGTGGTGTTACATGTATATATCTTGAGCGCGCACGCCTGCGTATATTACGAACGTGTGTCTATCTCTATCTCTCTCTCTCTCTCTCTCTCTCTCTCTCATTTCTCTCTCTCTCTCTCTCTCTCTCTCTCTCTCTCTCT
>NW_014581539.1:1939-3410 GCF_000485595.1 Priapulus caudatus
TCTCTCTCTCTCTCTCTCTCTCTCTCTCTCTCTCTCTGTATTTCACCACACCTCTCACCCCTTTCTCTCGACTCGCAAAACCCTCGATAACGCGAGACTAATGTTTCTAATCTGGCCGTGGCGGGCGCGCGTTAACCTATGCTCGAAATGTTACATTATACCCCCGTCAGTCCTCCGTCAAAAGACAGCCGAGCGGGGCACGTGGCCACGCAACCATGGGCCGCCGCGCCCGAATACGAAACATTTACGCGTGCGGGCTATGGGGGGGGGGGAACATTTACGCGTGCGGGCTATGGGGGGGGGGGAGGCTATAAAGTTACGGGCCACCCCCCGAGTCCACGATACAGGAGGAGGCGAGCGAGAGTTTCGGCGGGGCGATAAGAATCGGTGTGACACCGAATCGTTGTGAGCATCTTACAGCTAGATTCGCCGCGGGAGGGCGCTAACAACGCCACGCCATTTTTTACAACTGGTTTCGAATATCGCTCTCTTAGCATCTTAGCAGACCCTTTACTAGTAAACACGCTGAAACCCTTACGAAACCTAGCATGTCTATTTTTTTCCGTAAGGTACACTAAACAGTATTATTTCGCATTCTTTTTATATCATAACTCGCGTAGATTTAAGGCGCGTTCACACGGACGTTTTTAGCCCGAGCCTAATTAGGCCCGTGCCAAATTTGGCTCGAGCCGAGCGTTCACACGGACGGTTTTTCGGGGCCGTGTCGAGTTAGCACGAGCCAATTTGGTCCCATCGAAAACGTCTGACCAGGCCCGAGCCAAATTTTAGCACCAGCTAAATCGGTAGAGCGGTAGATGCCGCGAGTGTCGAACGTGTACTTCGGCGAAATAAAGTCTAAAACAGTATAAAAATTCGAAAATTTGATCAGGATGCATGTTCTTAAGATTGATAATTGAACTCGGAACGGAAGTAAACACTGAATCGTACACAACGCCATCTCGCGACATACTGCCAAAGTATCTGTGAGATATTTGTGCAATAAAATTTATTTGAATTTGAATTTGACAGACAGTATTCACTTGCGTACGTGTGAACGCTCCGACTCAAACCAGCCCGAACCAAATTTAGCCTGAGCCAAATTTAGCCTATTTAGCTCGAGCCAAACCATTACCGCGTGAACGCGGTATTAATCGAAGTTGAAGTAAAGTGTTTAATCGTCTCGAATTACAAAACGGCGCTAGTAAAAAAAATGGCCACTGGAGGTTTATTGGATAAATGGAAGTTATTGTGCAACGATGATAAATTAACGCACGGAACGTGACGAGATCAACTCTCTACATACTACTCACATTAAAGGGGCAAACGACCGTGAATCTTTTTTGTCGAATAAATTTTTTACACCGCTTGCGCATTTTTTCTCTCTCAGACCACGCGATCAGTGACGCTACACATATCACATCCCCACCGCCCCCTCCTCCGCCACCGCCTCCTCCTCCGCTGCTGCTGCTGT
>NW_014581539.1:6405-10520 GCF_000485595.1 Priapulus caudatus
TTATTATTAATTATATGATAGTATTATTATTATTATCATCATCATCGTCGTCGTCATCATCATTATTATTATTGTTTCTGCAGGCGGAAAGGAAGAAATCCCGACCGTCGTACGAGATCGGATCCCCCTCATCCCTTCTTGCCGACCGGCCGTTAACTAGCTCTACTTATTATCTCCATTAATTAATTCATGTTCGTAGCGACGCGGGACGGACCCGCGGACTGGCCGACGACGACGTACACGCGGGGACGACGCAGACGCTTGACTATCAGATTTACGAGCGAAAATTTTAAAGCGACGAAAGACGCAGCGAATCGGAAACAACAATGGCGTCGACGAGCAGACGTTAATTCGCACGCGCGCGCGCGTATATACGGAATATTTCACACACACACAAAAAGAAAAAGGGGCGTCCGTGCGCTCTAGCGCTGTGTGTGTGTGTGTGTGTGCGCGCGTGTGTGTGTGTGTGTGCGCGTGCGTGTGTGTGCGCGCGTGTGTGTGTGCGCGCGCGCGTGTGTATGTGCGCGCGTGTGTGCGTGTGCGTGTAGAATAATTGTTATACGGCGGCGTCGGTGCGCCTGGCTTACACGCGGACGGGTGTGGAGGGAGGGGGGCAGTGGGGCTTGTGATGGAAGGGGGAGGGGGTTGCAGGGGTGCGGTGGCCGTCGTTCGCCGTATTGCTTGCCTGCCATTTTCCGTATTGCCGCTACATCGTTGCGCTTTCTCTTTGTCCCGTGCGAGGCGGGAGACAGAGACAGAGTCACAGAGAGAAAGAGAGAGCGAGAGAGAGTCAGAGAGAGAAAGAGAGCGAGAGAGAGAGAGAGAGAGAGAGAGAGAGAAAGAGAGCGAGAGAGAGAGAGAGAGTCAGAGAGAAAGAGAGACAGAGACAGAGTGAGCGAGAAAGAGAGAACGAGAAAAAGAGAGAAAGAGAGAGTGAGAGAGAGAGAGAGAGAGAGAGTGAGAGCGCGACAAAACAAGGAGAGAGAGCGAGAGAGAGAGAACGAGAGAGAGAGAGAGAGAGAGAGAAAGAGAGCGAGATGAAGAGAATGCGGGAGGCAGATCTAGGCGCACACTGTCATATAGATAGAGATAGCAATGATACGATGCAACTACTGCTGCTACTGCTGTTGCTGTTGTTGCTCCTAATACTGCTGCTGCTTCCGCCGCCGCTGCTGCTACTGATGCTGCTGCCGCTGCCGCCACTGCCGCCGCCGCCGCCGCCGCCGCTGCTGCTGCCGGACCTATCACATCGCTGCCGAAAACATGGCAAAACAAATCGAAATCTCGGCAGGGCACAACGCGATAGCAGCCATCAGCAATAAAGCTGGTGAGCCGCTTTGATACGTAATCGCCATCTAGAGATGGATGGATGGATGCGCCGTCGAGATTTGCATATAAATGGAGCAATCCATCAGGCGGGTCCCCCCGAGAGAGAGAGACGCGAGCGCGCGTATATGCGCTCTCGCTCGCTCGATCAATCTACGATAAGATTAGAGAGACGCTCGATGCTAAAGCGGAAATTAAAGACCGTCGAATGCTCGAAAAGACATTACCGGCATTAAACGCAGCGAAGCCATGAAGGGGAAGGTGAGGAGGAGGAGGAGGAGGAGGAGGAGGAGGAGGAGGAGGAAGTAGAGGAGGCCGAGGAGGCGAGGGAGGAGGAAAATACCCTCGAATGCTCTAAAATACATTATCGGCATTAAACGCAGCGAAGCCATGAAGGAGAAGGTGCGGAGGAAGAGGAGGAGGAGGAGGTAGAGGAGGACGAAGAGGAGGAAAAAAAGTCCCTCGAATGCTCGAAAAGACATTACCGGCATTAAACGCAGCGAAGCCATAAAGGAGGAGGAGGAGGAGGAGGAGCAAGTGGTGGAGGAGAATGAGGAGGAGGAGGTAGAGGAGGAGGTGGATGGAGAGGTGTAAAATGAGAATGAAAAGGCGGGGGTGGATGAGACAGGGGAACATAAACAAGAGGAACAGGAGGAAAAGGAGGATGGAGAAAGGGGGGAGGAAGTGGGGATTCAAGCATAGACACATTAGGCAGAATATTCTATCGCGTCTTTTCCCCTTCTCTATTTCTCCCATCATGTAACGCCTTTAACACATATTAATACTACAAGAATATATAAGCAAAACTACCAGCTAAATTATGGTCCTCTTAAACAGACTTCTCTGCTGTTTGCATATTTGAAATGTTGTTACCAAACAGATGAAAGAAACTGTAAGACAATAATATATTTATATTTTCCAAATATCACATTGTTATTTATTAGGACTGATAACGAAACATATATACTGGTCTTGATTCTGTAATTCCAAAAATATTGTGTTAAAAATACTGCTTATGCAAAGTCATTTTACCATTAAACAAATACTTATTACCTATATTTATATCTAGTATATATACATACAGATATGATATGTATATATATATATATATATATATATATACTAAACTGGACACATGACCTTACATTGCCATTTCCTAGCACATCACCACATTCAATATATGCAGCTACTGGAAGACAAAACCGCACCTCTGTCTTGTTTACCCACATTACAGATCGCCTAGCAATAAAATACCTACATCGTGCACCACCTTAAATCCTACTACTTGATTATTGTACCGCACGTACATTATATTATAGAAAGCATAGGCGAGCCAGTTAGTCATCTCATGACATTATACTGCCACCTGGTGGCAAACATACTGTTTAAAGGTTAGGCAGTCCACATTCTGTTATAAAATTTGTTTCAGTGGCTCACGTTATAATACGTGTATATATATATACTATAATACTATATAATAAAATTATATATAGTATATAGTAACGGATAAAAATATAAAATATATGATAAGAAGTATACATCTATATCTATAATAAAAATAATGGCTATGCAAGGTAAAACACGTCACCAGCTAGCCACAATAATAGTATCACAATAAATCGGTCTCCATCACAAATATTTGTGATACATTTGTGATATATACATTTTACATCAAATATATAATATATGTGATCGTATTTGTGATCATGTCGTCCAATTCTAAAGCAGCTCCGGCATCGCGAAAGAAAATCCATCCACATCAATCGAAAGCAAATCCAAAGCTCCTCTTAATTTAGCGAGATCTTCGAGACGTCACAGAGGATATTTCAGCGTCACTCGGGTCCCGGCTCTGCGGTTCGAGACAACGAGAGTGCCGATCTCGTATAGACGCGGAACAGTTACAGCGGGGCGTCCACTCGTTCCGTTCCGCCGCGCGTCCGCGTAATCCATGATCGCACCTCCCACCTCATCCTCATCCATGTGCTCGACTCTACAATAAATAATAAAATGTACATAATACCGAACACAACAACAAACACAAACAAACCACAAAACAAACAACAACAACAATTACTAACAAGAATAGAATAATAAATAAATGAACAACAAAACAAAACATACGAACAACAACAACAACAACAACAAACAACAACCAACAAATAATTTAATATTAATATAATAATAAAATAACAACAACAACAAACAACAACAACAACAACACAACAACAACAATAAAATACATAATTAAATGGGATAACGAACTGACAACGGACAACAACAATAATAAAAATAATAAATAATAATAAAACAACTACAACAACAACGAATAATAAACAACAAACCATAAAATAATACGGGAACAGCGCGACACCATGATATAATCTCCGCACAAGACAGAGCCTGAGGAGCGCAATATAAATGTACGCGTGATAGAAAATAACACGAGGGAACTTCATAGAATATCGATACGCAGTATATAGTATATAGATTACAGCTCGAGATGACGATCGAGACTTCTATCAGTTAGTTGTACTCGCCTTTCAGACGTTTCGAGTAATATGTAATATCTGAGAACGGTAGAGACATTAGTATGAGCACATCCTCAGTAGTGTGCGACCTCTGTTATAGTAACACTATGTAAAAGTAAACTATAGTAACGTATGGTTACACTAATACTTCCAGATATCTACGCTTCTATCCTCTATCTTTGTTGTAAAACCCATCCACATCCCTCCCTTCCTTTCCTCTCTCCCTCCCTCTCAACCACACAGCAGGGTCGTCTCCATCTC
>NW_014581540.1:0-10513 GCF_000485595.1 Priapulus caudatus
TATTCTAATCGGACTCCTAAGCTCGTAATCTTGAGTTGGGCGTCTTCCTACCCGTAAGTCTTAAGTCGTATCTATTATCTATCTATCTATCTTATAATACATTATTAGTGATTGTGCGAGTATTATCGAGGGCGTAGTTCTATCTATCTAGAGATGTAGTGACTGGCTCTTCTACCCACTCGTAGTGTAACAATGTAATAGGATGAGGCGCTGACGGTCTAGCGCTGCGTCGGTGTAGTCTTTTCTTATCCCAATACTCGCCTTATGATTTGTTAAACAATATGATCGATGGAGGGCTGTAGTGGCTGCCGTGGTATGGCTTCTCTCACTCCTCAGTAGTGTTAAACATATGAAGAGTGATAAAAGATTTAGTACGCATTAATCCTATGTTGCGGCTCCTCCCTCCCACCCCACCTTTTTGTGCCTCTATCTCTATCTAAATCTATCTTTTTAATAATCTTATCTATCTAATCTATCTATCTATCTTATCTATTCTTATCTATCTAATCTATCTATCTATCTACTTCTATCTGTGATCTTGAGATTGCCTATAATCCATATCATTGGGTATCTCATTAGTTCTTATCTGAGTCCATATTTTTTGGCTGTTGCGATTTCTGCTTATCCTCTCCAGTAATTCTATCTTTAGTCCTTGTTCACAAGTCCTTCAAGGTTCAGAAGCGTTTTATACGATTTAATTCGCTAGATTGTGCTAAAACTGTTCCTATCGTTATGCATATCCTTAAGTATGCATCTTAGTGCTTAATCCATTTCATAGTTCTCTTATTAAGTTGTATTGTGTCATCAGTATCATAGTCTGAGTGGCTTAAATAGTAGCACTCTTTATATTTATCATTACTCCATTATGCTCATTTCTAATCTATCTATCTATCTAATCTATTGGCTATGTATGATTAGTACCATTTATCATTAGTTATCCTTATTATTTCTGCTCCCGTAAAATTCTTGTACACTTATTATTTAAATAGTCCTCAGGCGTGCTTTATGATCTCATCATATCTATTTGGTTCTATTGTTAATCTTTATCTATCTATCCATCATATGTTTCTAAGTAACGACCTAGTTTCCATGATCTGAGTCGTGACACTGGATGTCTCTTTGCCTCTATATCTTGTAGCATTCATGCGTCTTATATAAAAGATCCATATCTTAATTCATATAGTGGAGATTATAATCTGTATTAATAATGTCGATATTCCATATATCTATTAAAGAGTATATTTCTATCATATGATACCTTATTTTATTTATTAAGTGTATGCACATAATAATTAGTCATGTCTGATTAATATTATTATAAGTGTCTAATGATCATATATCTATTATGCAGATATGCTGGAATAACTTTAATCTTATTAAGTTTGCGTACTATATCACAATCTGAATGGTGAATTATCTAATTTATCCATCCATCTATCTATTTATATGTATCTCCACCGGATGTATCTAAATCTCTGTAAATTTCTTTCATTCTAATATACGTTTCACTCAATTTTTGCATAATTTTTACAGATAGAACGAGGATATAATAATTAGATATAGTTCTATCATAGACGCTGACTTTTATTCTATTCTAATCTCATCTATTATATTCTCTTTAAAGTCTAGTCTATCTATTCTATCTATCTTTGGATCTATGTGTATATGTGTTTTTTCTAACTCTTAATGCTCATATTTCTTTTTCTATCTATTTTTTTCTTTATCTTTACTAGTGATCTCACTTCTTGAATCATCGTCAAGCTGTGAATGCTTATTATTAGTCAAATGTGGGTGATGATCCGTTAACGCTTTCTCCTTGTTCTCACGTTCGTGTTCGTTACCATCTCCATAATTTTCTGCTTACGCTGTTCTAATATAATCCAGGATAACCATCGTGATTTCTCCCACATTTGTTTGATATTGGTCGGTATAGTTCCCCGTCATCTTGCTCATCGCTTCTCCTCATATAATTATACGTATTCCTATTGAGATGCCACGCTACCATGTCGACGTCCACATTCCTCGAGCCACCAGCGCATTCTCCCTATTTTTCTAGCTACAATACCATTGCTAGATTCATTATTGCCTCCATACTTATTCAGTACAGCTTTTAATTCAATGCGTTCAATTGGAATTGTTTTTGTCTTTATCCTATTCCATTTTTCATTCTTGTCGCATCCTGTACCATTTCCAATCCATTCATTCCATCCGATCCATCCAGTCCATCCAGTCCATTTCCATCCATCTATCAATCCATCCATCATCCATCCATCATCCATTTCCATCAATCCATCCCATCCATCCATGATGTACCCATCCAATACCTCGATCCATACACATTTCAAGTGGTGCCTTCAAAGTGCGTATGTCCATCCATTCCATTCTCATTCGCATATATTCTACAAAAATCCAATCATCACAATATTTTCCAATGTGCAAATTACGCTAGGGTTTTCATTGGCTACCAATTCCATACTTATAGTGTCACATTCCAGTCCATATTCACATATTATCGCACACATAACCATTCCATCCACTTCCAAGTTCTCTTTCTATTTTATTAGTCTATCTATGGCTAGCGTTAACATCACTAATCTTCTCATCTGATCCATCCTTTGCACTCGAATTTGTTATCCGTATTTTCACAATGAATTTTCTATACGTCTGAATCTTTTGTACTCAATCATTTACTTCTTATATCTAATCATATTGATCTCATACAATTTAAGTGCGTATCTCATATCTTTTACCTCTTTACTCCTCAACCCGCTGTACTATTACATATTCATAATTATCCTCCAGTTTCAATTATTATTTAGTAAGTTACTATTTTAAAGTTTTTACTAATAAATCCATAGTTTCATATCGTAACTGTGCTCTGAAGTGTCTGTTTGTCGTGTTATTCTATCTCACTACATTAATAGCCTATTTTCATATTTTTCATACCAACCTCATCTAGCATCATCGCCTACTCGCAAATATACATGCACTCCAGTGGTCATCCATCTCATCTATCCATCCATCTCCCCCATTCTATCCATCCACTCTATCCATCCTCTATCTACTATCTTCTATTCTATCTATCCTATAGCCGCCATCTACGCGTCCAAATTGTGAATTCACATCTTATCCGAGTCTCATCTATCCATTCCAATCCAATCCAATCCAATTACTTTTATTGCCGACATCCATCCATCCTATAGCTGCATGCATGCCATCACAAGTGTGCTGATGCCTATCCCGATCCACCTTCAATTCCTGTACATCAACTACTCCCAATATCCAGATCCAATCACGATTACCAACTACCATCCACATTTCCATCGAAAATACCCAATACCTAACCCATTTGTGACCAAATAAGCTATTTTATTGTGTTCATTAATTGCATAGGCCAGATGGAAAACTCAATACCATAATTTTAATTGTCACTGTACATAATACAGAGGTACATACATAGCAGCTTACATAAAATACGCTAGTGAAATATTAACAAGTACCGATATATCCTCATCCACTAATCTTACACCCGTTATCATACACATCAATAGAGTATAAGCTCTGCTTTTTATAAGCAGTTCCTTATAATCGTGCATACATTAAATCATATCAATTAACTATAAAACGGCTTACATAATGATAAGCGCGATAATACATATCATAATAGCGATGTATAACAATTACGTCATCCCAACTATCCCCAACTACTCCATAATCACATACACGAACTTATCTATCTCAACCATATCATCATAACAATGTTATTCTTCAATCATACAATTTAAAATCATATACACATTATATAACATTAATCTCAACAAGATGTTTATATACTATATATGGAGTTTCAATCACTATACGATATATACTAACATCATCCTCATACATTACATACGTTTCTATAATGTACAGTTATCGATGGACATATGCTCACAAATACATAAACTGATTCATTCTACATTCACTACAACTCATACTCCACATACCATCAACTATTATTTTAGACCACGGTATCATTGAAGCCCAGGGTGGTCAGCCTAGCTGCGAAAGCGAGTAACCAAATTTTTCAATGCAATCATAGCATGCCACATACTTACTGACATACAATATCTGTAACCAATACCTATGTATAGGAAACATTACATTGTCATAAGCTCATTGGACAGGTAGACGATCGTTAATGCGAATATTGGGTCGTTTTGTACGATTACCATTACATACCATAACATAGTCGACGTGAGAGTCATTTTCAGACTATAACATATAGCGCCATAAACATACTACCCCCAAACTATTGCAAGTACCCTAAGATTTTAGTGGAACAGAGTAATAACATAAAAAACAACTCTCACCCCATGAAAATACCCTATATTGAGTGAACAATAGCTATTCCATGGACAATATGTCCCACGTGTCTCAATAAGGACATGGCTAACATATGGCCCATACAGATTCTATTACTATCGATAACGATTAGGCTAGTACATACGTGCATACGCGACCATACATAGCATACATAATATGTAACATATCAGCGTTACACGAATAGCTAAAATTAAACACTACAGTTTTAAATTACCCACTAATAAATTCGAATAGATCATTATGACTTTTACAGCTGTGACCGCAAAAAGTGAACAACATACACTCACTATTCTGCATAGAACGGCATTGCGAAAAATGTTACTAGCATCATACATAAGTCCCAGGTACATCTACATACATAGTGAACATATGCAACACTGCCAGCTAAATAATCTACCAATTGATGCATAGTGGGATGTCAATTATCGCACAGCACGCTACCTACCCAACTTGCCATAGCCACCCCCAAAATTGCATAAGCACTTATAGAATTAAGCTAGTAAAGGAAATAACCATTCTCAGCCAACACATGTACCAATTAACATAACAATATAGCCATACATTATTCCAATGACGCATCATACATACATACCATAACATAAGTCATCAAACACTACACATACAGGTTTAATCAAGAGTACATACATATGGAACTGCCCGATACAGATAAATTTGTTCTTAGTTGGTGATACATTTAGGGCGCCTATAACATATGCCACATACCGATTACCAGCGCTTTATAACAAACAACCTACAGAACATTAACATCACCCACAAATATCATTGTTAAAGCGAGATCAGTCTTTCGTAGAAGGCATAAAAAATACCTTCTGGCACGCATTGCATAGAAATATCGCAGACATACATTCAGCTTATAGTCCCCTCATACATACAGGTAATAATACAGTGAATATGGCCACAACTGCACTCCCAGTACCATACTCAATCTTCCAGGTGATCCATGTCCATGCGCCGATTGTCATCGCCAATAGACGCCTCAAATACATTTGACCCCCCCTCAATTGAAATTGAGCAATTTTACCATATCATACAGCAATTACTCAACAGCCACTGACACACACCCACACACACACGGACGAGCCAACAAAACAAAACTCTTAACTTACTCATCTCACACCAACATTTCTAAACTACTGCATCAGCACCTATACACACAGTTCCTTCAAAAATTACATGTGTAGTCCTATCTCATAAATTATGTAAACGTTAATAAATAGGTCTATTATCTATAATACGTATTCTCAGCGTGATGACCATAAAACCATACTATTCAAAGTGGCATAAAAAACGTCGTACATCAACCTTCTGCTGTAGTTGTCTTTGATGACTGTCGCGATCAATATCAAGACTTTTATAGCGCCTGACGAAATAAAATTAACTATCTTAAATTATTAGAACTGAGTTAGAGTGTAAGATCTAGTAGAGACAGCGTCACTATACGTAAGTAACTAATCTATATACAGGCCAGCGAACCAGAGGGGGGCAGGTAGGCCAGTTGGCATGGCCTACGATTTTGAGGGCCTATAACTCCCCCTGCGTAGCAGGATTAAGGTGGGGACCCTTTGGTGATCAAAAGAATATTAAAGCTTTCAAGTTTTGTAAATAAATAGATGTTTGCTTACCTGGGCGGAATCATTTGCCACCAAAATATCCTGCTATCCCTCTTTAACAGAAGCAGAATTCATTAAATACGAACATTTTATAAACATACACCAAGTAAATGTAGGCTGATATATAACATTACGCCATATGATACATATGGCTCATTGCTTTTTTTCGGAAAGCAAATTTAAAATTACAAACGTCGAACATTAATGAAGCATCGTAGATAGTGCAAGCCAGTCATGCGACATGTCACCACGCCAGCCGCCAATTTCTCCAGTGCTCCAGTGACTCTGCACTTCTATCCTGGGAAACGCCAGGCATTCGAGTAACACTGTTAAATTCCGTACATTGTTTGTACTATCAATTGTGATACTTCCTAGTGACGTCTTTTAATTAAGAAACGGGAATAGTGAGATTATGTATTCGTTATAGAAACGGCTTTGCGTGAGTCATCGAGCCGAACCTGCACGGGTGCGTATTTCTTAATTCAGTGCGGGCGAGGTGGAATAAAGGAATCGCACTGCTTTTTAAGTGCACGTCTCGACTGAGTAGGTATGCGATGTGTTAGGTCTAGCGCTCTAATGTAAATTAGACATGTACGTACGCGGCTCACGGTGCTAAAGGCTTCGTCGTCTCGGACATAACTGCGGAGGACCTCTTTGTGTATAACAATGCCAGGTAATATATCTGCCGCCTATAAGTTATTCTCGAACTTATTGCTGAGCACTTTTTCTTAATTTGTGCTTTTTCGGCACTGCCTTTCAGGACCTTTTCCCTTGCCTTTATGCGCTTACACCACACACCGCGCACGCGCACGCCACACGCACTACGGCACACGCACGCAACACACACACACACACACACACACAACACACACACACAGATAAGAGAATAACTGAGGTGTAAATTACATGAGCGGTGAGAATATAATGATATTTCGGGATATTGGGAGTGATTAACGAGACTTTTGTGGACCTGTCTGATTTTTCACTTGTCCCTAGTAGTAACTGTGTTCTGAGCGTTTTCTTGTTTTTTATATAATTATTGCCGACACGAGGTTTGTTACCGGCTGCCGGGTGTCCGTATGTAAAAAACTAGGTAGATAAGTAAATGACGCCGATAGGGACACCAGTGAGTAAGCACCCGCAAATTGTCGAATCACTTGAAAGTGTGAAATTTATTTCCTTGATGGGTTCACTAACTATTATGAGAGGTGGATATTGTAAAAACCTAGGGACGCCGCGAAAGAGAGTATTAATAAGAGCTCCGCGAGAACAGAGGAGAGACCTAAGCTGTGGTTCACATACTGCTTCGAACACACACGGGGTGTGGATCCAAGCAATTATCGAACGGACCTGGGGTTCTAAAATAAATAACTGCGTCCGCGCACACACACGGACGGCACATTGGGCTGACTGTAACTCGCGCTCCTTCCGCTCTTCAGCTTCCTTACACTGGCACGGTCACCTGCGAACGCACGCACGCACGCGAGTCCCGAATATCCGCCCACGCCAACCACTCCCGTGACGCGGGTGCGAAACGTCCGGCACGCCGCCCAACCTGTGGGGCGGTGAAGAAACTTGTTGCGCAATTATCACGGAACGGCCACGCGCTACTAATGCTCCGCGCACGGGCAGCATATCTCATCACAGAGAGGAACGAGGTTATCACCACACGCCGCCCTAGCAGCCGCACAGCACCACGACGCTTATACACGACACCACACTTCTAACACCACCAACACACACAACACAACACACACACACACAACACACACCCCACAACACACACACACACACACACAATCAACCAGACCCAAACGACACCAAGAGACAGACGACCACGCACGGCACCCGCGTACGCGCGACACACACACACACAACACACAGCACAGCACAGAGCACACAAGAGAGACGAGAAGAGGAGCAGAGAGAAGAGAGAGAGATGAGAGAGAGAGAGAGAGTAGTACACACACGCCGCGCGCACACACACCACACAAGTACGCACGCAGGCAACGCAGCACACACACACCCCCTCACACACACACGCACACGCACACACAAACACACATCAACATCACACACACAAATTAATGGCAAACGTCTAAGCGGGTTTATCTGTGCCTTTGCTCCCCTTCTCGTCGCAACCTAGAGATGAAAGTACGACGAACACAGTATGTTAACGCCGTGTGACAGTTGCGCTCGGACAGCATCTCCTGGTACGGTTTATCACTAACGATTTATTGGGTGGTCTCTGCAAGCGACAAATGCCTATTGAAGCCAACATGGTCGAAGGTCGGCCGTACCAGCAGGCTAATTTAAAAATGTCAATAAAACCCGAAGACATGGAGGTTGAGGGACAGAACATAATTCGAGATGGAAGTTACTGAGGCGATTCAGATGCTGTGAAGCATGCGTGATGAAGATTGATGTGGAGTTGGAAGACGGGAGTTCTTGTAGGAACAACAACAAATTTTAGATAGAATGCTACGATCCAAAATTTTGGTTCTGCTAGTATATAGCAGCTACTAATATTAGTAAGCACAGTATGATAAATGACATAAAACATGTGCGTCTTGAATCAATTTTGATGTTCCATTATTAAAAATGGTTGTTTGATTATACTTGAGTAGTACTTGAATGTACAATGAAGGAGTAAATGCGTTTTAATTTCGTGGGTATTGGCTAAATTGGGAGCAATATTGCTGATTCGTGGAGAATTGTAAATGTATGCCTATGATGTTTAATTTTATGAAATAAAATACGCTTGTGTTAATACTGTTGTGTGATGACATTGTGCAGCTAATATTTTCTATTTTTATTTATTGCATGTGTGGTGGCTCTTTCATGGAGAACTGTTTCAGGTGATTTTCTTGTCGCATGATTTTGAAGACACTTCGTCTTTTTCTTCCTTACGCATTATTTAGTCCCACTACGTTGGGGTTCGCTGCAGTGGACTATACTGTATAATATTAACCACATATATATACAATGGTATATGAGAATAAAAGTGTGAGAAGAAGTGTATAACTATAGGCGATATAATGTTTCATCAATCAATGTGTTGTAGTGACATTCGAGCATTTGTTTAAAGATCTACTTCTGCCAATATTAACAACATAAAAGAAAGGTAGAGAAGGCAAGCTGATCCGATTGGATCAGTGGTTTCGCTCTCCAGTTAATCAGAAGTAGATAACTGATACTATTATTACTTCTGAGTAATTCTATCTAAATTACATGAAGGGCCCGGGTGGGGGGCGGGCGTTAGGGGGCCATCTGCGTGGCACACCAACTACTGATTATTCTGCAGTGGCCGGCTTCCGCATACTGAGACTAGGCGAAACATTCCAGTGGTTCAAAAGGTGTTTCCTTTCTAGCTAATACTAGTCCCGCCGCATTTTTGGGGTGGCGGCAGTTGGGGAGGCGTCTGGGCTGGGATTACACCCACTAGCTGAACCAATTCTGGCAGTGGCTATTCTTCACGATACCTGGGCTAGCTGAAATCATTTTCAATGCGTGCCAGAGAAGATTTCCTTTGAGCTTGAATTAGGGTAAATTTGGGGGGTTCGGTTTTTTTAGGTCTGGCGCGCATGGCCCCACCATAAAAATTCTGCAGTGTCGCTCCTTGATACTGCGGACATTGCGAAATTTTCCAATTAGGTTTTCATGGGGTTTTCTCTCCCAGACTAATCGTAGCTCAATTTGGGGGGTGGCCGGTTAAGTGAGGCCGTGGTTGGCGTTACACTCCCACGCTGAACTATATTCTGGGAGTGGCATTCACGAGTACCTGGACTATGCTGAAATTCCAAATGTCGTGCCAGAAGGTTTCCTTTTTCAAGGCTAATCTAGGCTCGATTTTTTTGGGGGAGACGAGAGAGAGAGAGGGCGCAGAGAGAGGAGACGCGAGAAGAGGCGAGAGAGGAGAGAGAGACGAGAGAGAGAGAGAGCGAGAGAGAGAGAGACCTGCGTGTGTGTGCGCGTACAGCCGGTTTGTTGTGTGCATCGGCATTGGCGCATTACAAACATCGGTCAGGCGCACAGGGCTCTCAGGCGGCGGGTCGGGCGGTCGTTGATTCCTAGCGCAGCGATGTATGCAGTTTGTACCGCTGCGTGCTTATCACGTCGCATGCTAGCAGAATACGCGACAATAAGCAAACTAGAGTATATCCTGCAGTCACCAATGCGCGCCGCGTTTGATTCCCAACCTGTAATCTATACTGACTGGGTGTCGCCGTGTGATTGCAAAATTGAAACACACGCAGAACAACAATTGCAGAAACACACATGCGCGCGAACTCACACACACGCACACACACACACACACGCCACCCCCCCCCCACACACACATACTACACGCACACACGCGCGCGCACACTACGCACACGCACACACAAACAAACACACACACACATACAGCTGGAACGCACGCACACGCGCGCGAACTCTACTCTCTCTCTACACACACACACACACACCACCACCACACACTACACACACTACACACACACACACACACACACACG
>NW_014581541.1:0-526 GCF_000485595.1 Priapulus caudatus
TACCTCCCTGTCTTCTGTCTCATGCTAAGTCTCATATTTCCCTGCATTCTGTCTCAGTCTTCCTCTAAGTCTTATACCTCCCTGTCTTCTGTCTCAGTCTTACTCTAAGTCTCATACTTCCCTGCCTTCTGTCTCAGTCTATCTCTAAGTCTCCTACCTCCCTGTCTTCTGTCTCAGACTAAGTCTCATACTTCCCTGCCTTCTGTCTCAGTTTTACTCTAAGTCTCATACCTCCCTGTCTTCTGTCTCAGTTTTACTCTAAGTCTCATACTTCCCTGCCTTCTGTCTCAGTTTTACTCTAAGTCTCGTACCTCCCTGTCTTCTGTCTCATGCTAAGTCTCATATTTCCCTGCATTCTGTCTCAGTCTTCCTCTAAGTCTCATACCTCCCTGTCTTCTGTCTCAGTTTTACTCTAAGTCTCATACTTCCCTGCCTTCTGTCTCAGTTTTACTCTAAGTCTCGTACCTCCCTGTCTTCTGTCTCATGCTAAGTCTCATATTTCCCTGCATTCTGTCTCAGTCTTCCT
>NW_014581541.1:4659-5299 GCF_000485595.1 Priapulus caudatus
AATATATATATATATATATATATATATATATAGGCGTTGTTAGCCCCCCCCCCCCCGGTGAAACTCAAAAGCAATTATGTTTGGCAGCGGAAGCGGAAGCGAACCCCAGCTGTGCATGTTGCTGTCATTAATAGAGCGGTTGCGTATTCGCAACACAATCGTCTGGCTTCATCGGATTGTTATTAATGAATACCAATGCAAAGAAGCCAAACGATTGTGCGTGTTCTCATCCGCCCCCTGCTCGTTTTTTCTTTTCGTTCCCGAGATTCGTTCACTCTCCGGCGTGCGTCGATCACTCATTCCCGACGTGCGCCGATCCGTCACTCACTCTCGTGACGTCAACATTGGTTTGAGGCTTCAGTCGATTGCATCGTAATCATAGAAGTAATCAAAGTAATAATGCATCGTAGTTGTCACGACCCCGCCCTGCCTCAACCGAGTCTCATACCTCCCTGGCTTCTGTCTCAGTTTTACTCTAAGTCGCATACTTCCCTGCCTTCTGTCTCAGTTTTACTCTAAGTCTCATACTTCCCTGCCTTCTGTCTCAGTTTTACTCTAAGGGTCTTGTACCTCCCTGTCTTCTGTCTCATGCTAAGTCTCATATTTCCCTGCATTCTGTCTCAGTCTTCCTCTAAGTCTT
>NW_014581541.1:9638-10513 GCF_000485595.1 Priapulus caudatus
CGCACCGACACATCCACACGCACGCACACACGCACCGACACATCCACACGCACGCACGCACGCACGCACACATGAAACCCCCTCCCAATCGCTGAATCGCTAATCAGGTGTTTAAGATTTAATTCCGCCACAGCGCGCTCCGGCTCCGGCTCCATCGCAGAGCCACTTAGCGCTAAAATAGTTGCCCCGCGCCCCATCAACATTTCACGGCTGATACGGCTATGTGTTATTAATGCAAGCGGACACCCATAGTTAGCGGTAACGTGTTGGCAGCAATAGGAAGCTTTAAACTTTCATGCTGCAGAAACAGACGACGCATTAAAAACTCAGAACGCTAGAAAACGTCAATTATTGCTTCAGGCGCGAATGTGTGCGCGCGCGGTCCCATGCCGATAGTAAATGCGCGCACGTACACGCGTGCGTGCGATGACAAGATGGGCCACACACGCACGTACGTGAGAGCGCGCGCGCTATCCCATGCCGATGGTAAATGCGCGCACGTACACGCGTGCGTGCGATGACAAGATGGGCCACACACGCACGTACGTGAAAGCGCGCGCGTGCTGTCCCATGCCGACGGTAAATGCGCGCACGTACACGCGTGCGTGCGGTAACAAGATGGGCCACACACGCACGTACGTGAAAGCGCGCGTGCTGTCCCATGCCGATGGTAAATGCGCGCACGTACACGCGTGCGTGCGATAACAAGATGGGACGCGAGCGAGATGCTACACGCACGCGTGTACGTGCGCGCGCGCGTGCATGGCCACGTGTACACAGGGGGGAGAATGGTTTATTAAAGTGGTAAAGATGAAGTTACCCGGTTACTTGCTGTCCGTACGACGAGATGAATCTATTTCTGGCGTGCAAGAGAT
>NW_014581542.1:0-3399 GCF_000485595.1 Priapulus caudatus
GCTCATAAAGTGTGCGTATGCGCGCGTCCCCTATGCCTTCTTTAAACGCACGTGCGCGTGCGTGTATCCGCGTGTGCGTGTGTGCAGACGTGCGTCATGTGTGCGCGCGCGTGTGTGGGGGTATTTGAGTTTGTATGTGCGTGCCGACATGCGTTCGGGCGTGCTTGAGTGTGTGCTTGTATGTGCGCGTACGTGCAAGTGTGCATGAGTGAGTGCCTGCATGCGTCATAGCAGTAGCAAGAGCAGCAGTAGTAGTAGTAGTAGCAACAGCAGCAGTAGCAGCAACAGTAGCAACAGCGATAGCAGTAACAGCAGCAGTAGCAGCAGCAGCAGCAGTAGCAGCAGCAGTAGCAGTAACAGCAGCAGAGAAGCAGTAGTAGCAGTAGCAGCAACAGTAGCAACAGTAGCAACAGTAGCAACAGCAGCAGTAACAGTAACAGCAGCTGCAGCAGTAGTAGCAGCAGCAGCAGCAGTAACAGCAGCAGTTAGCAGAAGCAGCAGCAGCATTATCAACAGCAGTCGCAACAGCAGCAGCAGCAGCAGTAGCAGCAGCAGTAACAGCAGCAGCAGCAGCAGCAACAGTAGCAGTAGCAGCAGCAGCANTAGTACAACATGCTGCTAGCGGTCATACCGATACGGTCACAGCGTTATTAGGTGCGGGCGCTAACATAGAACACGCGGGCAATAATGGCAGGACCGCAGTACTAGCAGCAGCTATTAACGGTCATACGGATACGGTCACAGCGTTATTAGGTGCGGGCGCTAACATAGAACACGCGGGCAATAATGGCAGGACCGCAGTACTAGCAGCAGCTATTAACGGTCATACGGATACGGTCACAGCGTTATTAGGTGCGGGCGCTAACATAGAACACGCGGGCAATAATGGCAGGACCGCAGTAATAGCAGCAGCTATTAACGGTCATACGGATACGGTCACAGCGTTATTAGGTGCAGGCGCTAACATAGAACACGTGGACGATGATGGCGACACCGCAGTAATAGCAGCAGCTGTTAACGGTCATACGGATACGGTCACAGCGTTATTAGGTGCGGGCGCTAACATAGAACACGTGGACGGTGATGGCGACACCGCAGTAACAGCAGCAGCTGTTAACGGTCATACGGATACGGTCACAGCGTTATTAGGTGCGGGCGCTAACATAGAACACGTGAACATAGATGGCCACACCGCAGTGATCGTAGCAGCTATTAACGGTCATACGGATACTGTCACAGCGTTGTTAGGTGCGGGCGCTAACATAGATCATGCGGGCGATGATGGCTTGACCGCAGTAATGGAAACAGCTGCTAGGGGTTATACGGATACGGTCACAGCGTTATTAGGTGCGGGAGCTAACATAGAACACGTGGGCGTAAATGGCGACACAGCAGTAATAGTAGCAGCTCTTTGCGGTTGTACAGATACGGTCACAGCGTTATTAGGGGCGGGAGCTAACATAGACCACGTGGGCGTGGATGGCTTGACCGCAACAATGGTAGCAACTAGTAATGGTCATACGGATACGGTCACAGCGTTATTAGATGCGGGAGCTAACATAGAACACGTGGGCGTGAATGGCGTGACCGCAGTAATAACAGCAGCTACTTGTGGTCAAACGGATACGGTCACAGCGTTATTAGGTGCGGGAGCTAACATAGACACCGTTGAGATGAATGGCTGGACGGCGTTGATGCATGCTGCCAGTGGCGGTCATACATCGTGTGTCATGAAGCTACTAGCAGCAGGAGCGCGTGTGGAGGAGAGTCACCGTAACGATGGCTGGACGGTGTTGGCGTGTGCTGCCTACGGCGGTCACGCACGCATTGTGACGGAATTATTAGATAA
Source organism: Priapulus caudatus (assembly GCF_000485595.1). Classification (NCBI taxonomy): domain Eukaryota; kingdom Metazoa; phylum Priapulida; class Priapulimorpha; order Priapulimorphida; family Priapulidae; genus Priapulus; species Priapulus caudatus. Next base: position 1,850 of record NW_014581542.1, read on the forward strand.
AATAAAGGCGTGGCATCCTGAGTACCTGCAAACAGCGTACCATGTGGCCGTAGATCGCGCCCTTGACGTCGCCATCAACGCCAGCTATAGAAAATCCGCCGGTGCTATACTGGCGCACCAATACTTTGTCAGTGAGCTGCCCGACAATTGTTATTGTGACATAGCACGTAAGATATCACCCTGTAATGTCAGTGGTGTGACGTCACTGTCGGATATATGGGAGACGCCAGGCTTGGGAAGATTAGAGCATCAGGGGGAATGCGATCAAATGCGGGACGCCGTGCTAGACCTGATGAAGCAAGTCTGCAAGGAGATGAAAGTCTTAGACAGTAACTTCTCTTGCACGCCCATTCTAATAGGCAGCACGGCCAACCGCACAAAAGCTGGTCTGCCGGACGAATACGACTTCCTATTCGAAATCGATAGATATCGAGAAAAATTAATTATTGAAAACACAAAATCGGATACAGCTGGCTTTGTAACAATTCGCGAGGAAAACTCAGACCAGCATATTTCGGTAAATCTGAAAGAAGAATTTGTTCAGCTATTGTGCCAGGCTGTATCGAATGTCATGAAAAACGGAGAGCATTTATTCAAAACACAAAGGTCACATATTTTGGCATGGAACAAAGTGTGCACTCAATTTGATATGATATTTGTTGGCGGCGGACATTTTAAATTTCTACCTATATCGGTAGATTGCACGCCGGGAGTACGAATCTCGGGCAAGCCAGCTGGCGCAACAAACTTTCCTGATGACCACTACCACGTAGTACCCAAGCCTCGCGTGGACTCAGATACGTGCTGGTCCGTCTGTACGGCAGTAGCGGAAAGCAATATGATCAAAACTTTCCATTCAGTTTATCGCCAGGCTCTAATCACAGCAAAGGCATTTCTTGATCCTCGAGTACATGATTGTTATTGTAAGTGTGGAAATATTAAATTGAATAAGGATGAGTTGCTTACAGACACTGCCGTTATATTATTACGTGGAACCGGCATAGACGTTAGTCAGCTGTATATCGCCACTCGCTTTAAGCCTAGGAAACTGATCGACTCCTACCTCCTAAAACTTGCTCTGCTTCATGTCGCATCACTCAAACCAGCGGATTCGTTGCCGTTCCCAGTAATCGTGCGTAAAATATTTGAGTATGTACAATCGTGTACAAATAAGCGCGACATGCCGCATCATTTTATTGAGAATTTCAATGTTTTGGCCGAGGACTGGGGTAAAACAACCGCATACGTGCCGGTCGCGTATTTGCGTGAGCGGCACGTGAATGAGTTATTGGGACGTCTTGATAGCGGTCTGCTGGTGAGTGAGAGCGGACTTATAAAGCTCAGCGCTGAGGAGCTGTGGGAGAAGATGGAGGAGTCGGTCAGTGAAGCGTGGCCTGAACATGTACCATTGATCAAAATTGCGTTTATTGAAACTTGGAACCTACTGTCTGACACCTGCGATAGATAAAACCGGTTAGAAATTACGGAGTAAATGCAGCTTTCAATGTTTCACCTGTCAGTGACTGTGCATTAATTAATTAATAATTAGT
>NW_014581542.1:4195-6695 GCF_000485595.1 Priapulus caudatus
GTGTGTGTGTGTGTGTGTGTGTGTGTGTGTGTGTGTGTGTGTGTGTGTGTGTGTGCGTGTCTGTGCGCGCGTGTGCGTGTATGTATGTATGTAGGTGTGTGTGTGTGTGTGTGTGTGTGCGCGTGCGTGCGTGCGTGCGTGTGTGTGCGCGCGTGTCTGGGGCAGCGTAAAGCCACGTGCCAAAATGTGTTTTGGGAAGGTGGCTGACAATAATCATGCCATGTATTCACATTTCTCGTGGAGTGCTTGGAAACTGCCTCCCCCTTTCCTCTTCCTCCTCCTCTCTCTCTCTTCCTTAGCAGTTGGGGCTACGTGACCGAGCCGGGGTCGCGGGACCGGATGGCAGGTAGACATGAGTTTATCGGGTAAGTCAACGTGAAATGACAGGTGCTATAATGCTATTGTAGCGTTGAATAAATTCAACTCGGTTATAAAGCGAACAGTAGGATTGTCACAGGGAAAACGTTGTTTTATTTCGCACAGCACTTTGTCGTTATAACCGGCCACGTTCTCTCTCCGCATTTCCTTTTATACCCGTGGGCGTGCCCTTACCGTCGGGCGCGTCCATTCTTGCCTCGCCGGCCGCTTTGGCCATCTCCCCTATTGGTTCGGCGTCGGACATTCCTATGACAAGTGACCACCGGGTCTATCTTACGTCAGTTTGGACTATGTCCAAACCAACCCGTTTGGCCTCTGGCTGGCTGCCAAAATATTCCTGGTTACCTTTATTCTGCATGCGTTGCTTCGTGGCTACTTATCTTAGCCCAGACTACTGCGTGCTCGCCTTCCGTATGTAATGTACCTTTAATCTATATCTAATGCCTTCCGTGGCCCGCTACTATTTGCAACATCTGCCGTTGGCATAATTACCAATCTTCTAAGCGTTGTGATGTTAATTATTCAATGTGCTGTTGGACGCTTCTATAATCGTTGTCCCTCTAACTAATTTCTCTAATACTCCTATCGCCTATGTTCCCTATTCCTACATTTCAATATTAATTTCCGCTCTCATGATATCTGCTTCATTACACAAGTGCTGTACCAGTACAGTATAATATGTATGAGTAATGCCAAACACATTAATATTTCTGCAGTGAACCTTGTGCAGCCAAACGCAAGCTATGGTGTGCAGACGACCTCCACGAAAAAACTTGGTTTTCGGAGCTTTTCGGTTTTCAGAATTTCAGATAATAGATTGTGTACTGTAGTATAATATACAGGCACTTTCAGTCTTTCATATGATTTACTAAAAACACCTATAGCGAGTGCGCTGTGTATTCATAGAAACATTCTATAACAATATTCAATCCTAACCTTGAACCCAAGCCTAACCCTAGCTCTAACCCTAACTCTTGCTCTCGTTACCCTTATAATGTAAATATTTACAACAAATATAGCATGCAGGTAGTTTTCGCTTGTAGAAATGTTAGAACAATGAGCGCGTGATCTACTAGCGCCATCTAGCGAGTGTGATGTGTATTCATGCAATATTCAATCCTAACCTTGAACCCAAGCCTAACCCTAGCCCTAACCCTAACTCTTGCCGTCGTTACTCTTATAATGTAAATATTCACAGCAAATAAAGCATGCAGGTAGTTTTCCCTTGTAGAAATGTTAGAATAATGAGCGCGTGATCTACTAGCACCACCTAGCGAGTGTGTAGTATATTCTTAGAGAAATGATATTATACCGGCACTTTAAACTCGAATTTGGAGGTGCTTGCCAGTATGTGTGAGTATACAGCAAACCATTTATACATAAACAATTGATTCGTGCGTGAAAAACCAACTAATGTAGCAGCGTGTGTGTGGTCATTACGTGAATGGTTTTCCACTGCAGGTGCCTTTTCTCCATGTGTGATTTCACGGTGATATCGTGTGGACATATACCGTACGGAACAATATGGGTAAGGCAATGGTAACAAATGTCAGCATATGAACTAATAACGTCACCTAGTGAGTGCGCGATGTATTGATAGAGACATTTTATATTATTATATAGTATAATATACAGGCACTCAGTCTTTCATATCATCTACTAGCGCCACCTAGCGAGTGCACCGTGTATTAATAGAGACATTCTATAACAATATATAGCTACAGTCGCACTTCGTTACTACGTACCCTGTTTATAACGTTTACACTGTTACAATTTACACATCTCCAGGTCCCGAATTTGTGCAATGCATTTTTCCATTTGCCAGTATCGTTTACAACGTACACCCTTATAACGCAAACTTCAATACAACGTTCAAATTTTCACTGGAAAAATGCATACTAGCCTTCGTTACAACGTACGGGACACTATTCTTGGGCGTGTGGCCAGTAAATTAAGTAACAAAGCAGACGAAGATTACTGCCTTTTCAAGTTGTAAGTAAACTAACTGATTCAGTGGCATCAGCAACATTTAAACTCATCCATGACTTCTGCGAAATTAAGCGGGCTCTTTCATTTCGTTGAGTGCAAGTAACAGGAACAAAAGACGGGTGTCTTTAATACA
>NW_014581543.1:0-5591 GCF_000485595.1 Priapulus caudatus
TCCTTCTCCGGGTGTCACTCCTAAGTGGAACATTTCGCTAGCACTCAAAAAACCCATTTGGATGTTTCCTCGTCGGGCGTTGGGCGTAGGGACGGCTCTCTGGGTGGTGGCGGGGAAGGCATGACTGGACATCTAGAATACAGGTGGGTGAAATGCAAACGCAAACGCAATTAGTTATGCAGATAAAGCTCGGCTTCACGTGCTTCCCCCCTCTCGCCGCAGCTTCCGTGCCATAAGTCCCCCATAAGCGCGTTCCTCCACCCCGGGGCGGGCCGCCTCGTGATTCATTAAATCCTTAAACTGCTGATGCAGCAGCATGTAGCGAGCTGCCCTCGCCTGATAATATCTCACTTCATACACGCAAACTCAATAGTATCTATCCATTTAGGGGCAGAGGATCGGCAAGTCTAATGTGACTTAAATGGGACACTGGGGCGTTAAAAGTTCGAGTCTCCCTATACCACCACTGATTGGCGGCTTTGTATCACGGTGATCGCCAGAGCCGCCTGTGTGAGATCTCCTCGGCCTACATTTACCAACAGATGACTGACCGTTATACTGCAGGGTTTAGACCCTGGTCTGCCGACGCTCTCTTGTGCAGATATCTGTTCCAGGGCGCGCACGCATGCCACAGGGTAAACAATGATGAGCAAACACTCACCTAGCGGCCATCAACAACAAACAAACATCAGTCAGAGAATGGTGACCATTGCTTCCAGCAGACGCCGTCACCAGCACGTTATTGGTGCTTATGCCTGCGTCGACCCTGTGACACTGTGACGCGAGTAACGGCATAGGACAGTAGCATGTACCTACCTGTGTGTGACAGCGGGCCGGCCCACACGGTCGATGACAGCCCACGTATGATAGATAGCCGTGGGTAGGCATGTAGCCTCCCACCGACTGGAGCGCTAGTGACAGAGCGTAATATAGTGATAGACAGGGTAGAGTACGCTTATGACGGGAGGCTGACAGGAATAGACTAGGTAGCATGTACGATCCCTCGCTACATGTACGCTATAGCGCGAGCTAAGTACGTATACAATGCGACAGGCTCCAGTCAGATTACCTACCTGTGACACTGTGACAGAGTGAAACTAGAATAGACAGGTAAAGCATGCTGACCTACCATGACGCTATCGGACAGGATGGCACCACCCAGACATTAGATATTGAGAGTTGGGGTAGCACTGTACGCCACATGATTGACGCTATGGAGGGAGCCTAGATTCACCCACTCTACCCATCCACAGATAAAAAGCGCAGATACAATCACACAGCAGACACTAGACGGGTGAATAATCTAGGAATCGCTCATGGGAATTAATATAAACCTCCGTAGAAACGCTATAGAGAGAGGACCATTTATACAGAAGTGAAGCAATGTACAGACCATCCACCGGGAGAAGCTAGATAATAGGTAGCATATAACTACACTGAGGTAGAAAACAATATATATACACAGAAGAGAGAGAATACAGTAGGTAGCAGAATTACAAAAAGCCCAACGGACCAGGATGGGTGTGGTAGGGCCTAATACTACCTGACCGTATCAGCGAGCTAATTGGAGATAGACAGTAGCCATGCCAGGCCTACGTGTCGACACTTATCTCTGACGAGTACCCTAGTCATAGGCACACGGGTCAACCGCATGTACCTACAGCTGAGTGACCCTCATGAGAGGGTCACATGCAAGACAGGTAGCACTCGTACCTTACCTGCTGACACGTGCTCGACTAGATGGTAACTTAGATAGACAGGTGAGCATGTACCCTACCAACTGACGCTATGACGGGCCTGAATTAGATTTTGTATATCTATGTGTAGCAGCAATACCTACCTTGGACGACATAATCGACGGCGGGAGGGGGGTTTGCAGCGCGGGGCTAGGTAACTATAGTAGACAGTGTGGTAGTCAGCGAAGTCAACCCTACCCATGAGCATCTTCCCGCGTGCTCGGCGAGCAGGGAGGAGATAGAGTACGCCGGCCAGGCCAGGCCTGCCGTGCGCAGGTGCGGGTTGTGCCCGCGTAGCCCGCAGCAGCAGCCTTGCGTCATGATGTAGCGCCATCGATAGAGAGCGACGATGCAATCCTCGCACCTCACACCTGATCGCTCTATCGTACAGCTACATGTCCTGCTAGCCCACGCAGCCAAAGGAGTCAAAGCATCCAGCCAACCTGCAGCAATAATAAATACAATACAGATACCTAAGTAATTCACATAGTAATAATGTCAGTAAGCAATCAGTAATAATAATAATAATTGATTATATTATTATACTTACTATCAATGAGTCTGTCACTCAGGGCCTATCACCAGATTTCACCCCCGAGGCTTGATACTTGCCCCTATCACTATCTCTAAATCCAGCCTGTTAGCCTACCTCTTCCCCAATATGCCATTTCAGCATTCCAGTCAACTTGCAAACTACAATATGAAAAATATTTAATTATTTCATATATATTATACATAATAATATATAATATATATATATCACTGAGCGACGTCAGGTATTTTTGGTCAGCTTCAATACAATGACTATTGTGACGTCAGCAATACAGACGACTACGAGTACACACCTCACGTCATCTGTTAAACACTCCATCAGTTTAATATTGGGCCGGTCGTTTTTCAGCATTTCGTTGCGAGGAGAGCAGGCGAATGAGCGAGCGAGCGAGTCGTATCAGCACTCCATACACTCTCCCCATACCACACTCGATCTCCACCTCATACTCTCACATTCTCGCAGGAGGCAACGGAGGCGGCTGCATAGTCAAGTCTAGCGTGGCAGGTGGCTGGAGGAAATGTGTGCCTGGCCCGTGGATCGAGGAGATGGGGAGGCTGCATGGAGGGAATAGGGAGGGGTGTGGGGGGAGGCGATGTGAGGTTCTGGGATGCGTGAAGTGGAGGGCTCTGTGGTCTAGGGTGTGTGGGGAGGCATGGTAGAGTAAGGGTAAAAGGGGATGTGTGGGTGTGGTGGGAGCGGAAAGGTCCCTGCCCTAAGCGTGGTGAGGGGAGGCCATGAGTGTGTGGTGGCGTCGGAGGACGATGGGGTCGGGAATGCAGTGCCGTGCGCGTCGCACAATGGTGAGACTAAGAACGCCATCGCTTTTGGTAAGAACACACTCGGCAATGACGATTATTATAAATCAGCGATGGTGAATCACTGTCATAACATGTAGAATCGTAGATGAATCTGAATCATCCTTGTGTTAACAGCGCTGGTCGGGGAGGGAGGGATGAGACAGGGCAGGAGGGGAAGAAGGATGAGGGAGAGGGCAGGGACGGGAGCAAGGGGATAGGAGGAGAACGCAGCCGGACGGAAGGAGCGCAGAGGAAGGAAAGGAGGAGGCAGAGGGAGACGGAGGGAGAGGGAGGAAGGAGGCAGAGCGACGAAGTGGCGGGGGAGGGAGGTGAGGAGGCAGAGGGAGCGAACGGGAGTCAAGGGGAGGGAGGGAAGGAGGCAGGCGGAGGGAGAGGAGCAGAGGAGGGACGCGAGGCAGAGGAGAGGGAGAGGCAGGGAGAGGCAAAAGGAGGGTAAGGGGGCAGCAGGGCGAGGGAGGAGGAGGACAGGGGAGGAGGGAGGCGAGACAGAGGAGGGAAGACGGAGGACAGTCAGAGGAGACGGCAGTAGGGGGAGGAGGGAGAGGCAGGGGTGAGGTGGAGGAGGTAAGGAGGGACGGAAACAGGGAGGGAGGGAGGAGGCGGGCGGAGGAGGTGAGGACAGAGGGTTAGGAAACGGAGGCGCAGGGGAGGGAGGAGGAGGCAGGGCGAGGCACGGGAAGCAGGCAGCAGGGAGGGACGGAGCAGTGGGGAGGAGGGAGGAGGCAGGGGGAGAGATCGGAGGCAGGGGCAGAAAGAGGAGGGAGGGAGGCAGGGGAGGAGGAGGGAGGGTAGGGAAGAGGCGAGGAGGCCAGAGCGGAGGCCCGACGAAGAAGGGGGCGAAGGGAGGAGGCAGGGGAAGAAGGGAGGAGGCAGAGGGACGAAAGGAAGAGGCAGGGGGAAGGGAGGGGGAGGCCAGGAGGAGGAAGAGAGCAGGGGGAGGGAGGAGCGAGGCAACGAAAGCAGGGGGAAAGCCGGAGAGAATAGACACGGGGCGACGGATCATGTAAGCGATACGAGTCGTGGCGTCCTGGAGGAGAGCCGAAATGGACTGATGTCCGTGCGGAGAGAGGAGAGAGCGAGTATAAGAGAGAACCAGAGAGAGAGAGAGAGAGAGAGAGAGAAAGACAGATAGGGAAGAAAGGGAGCGGGAACGATAGAAAATTAGAGAAAGAGGGGGGAGAAAGTGGGCAGGAGCGTATGAAGGAGCGGGAAAGACAGAAAAGACTGTGCGCTAGTCAGTAACCCAGGTAACCAGCCAGCCAGCAAGATAGACAGTCAGACAGTCGGACAGCTAGTCAAACAGACGAAGATCTAGAGGCGTACTGACTGACACACTGACCAGGGTAGTGAGGGAGGGAGGCAGGAGTAGTTGGATGACGCAGCAACGACAACAGCAGAGGAATGCACACGCACAGTGGCAAACCCCAGTGTCAGCATAGAGTATCGTGGAGCATCCACACAGCTTCCCAGACACAGTCAACGGACATCTGTAAAATAGCAAGGCACGGCCTCTCCCTCCCCCTCCTGTCCTCCCCCTCCCCGCCGCCGCCGCCGCCGCTGGAGAAACCCGCAATCAATACTGCTCACAGGGAAATGCTCGGCGGCGCGGTGCACCAGGGTACAGGCGCGTTGTAGCAGGGTATGTCGATCTCCTCCCCGTCAGCACGTCTGCCAGGAGGAGACGATCATGATTGTGCCAACTCTAGTATGTGACAACCCTAGTATGTGCCAACCCTAGTATGTGCCAGCCCTAATACGTGCCAACCCCAATATGTGACCATATTTATCCCGCATCTCTTCCTGACACCACTAGATTACCCGTTTCTGGAGTTTAAAGTAAGTATCCGTCATCCCATTCTCCCTCTCTCTCTTTCTCTCTCTTTCCCTCTCTTCCCCTCTCTCTCCCCTTGTCTTCGTCTCTCTCTCTCTCTCTCTCTCTCTCTCTCTCTCTCTCTCTCTCTCTCTCTCTCTCTCTCTCTCTGTGTCTTTCTCTCGTCTTTCTCTCCTCCTCTCACTCTCGCTTGCTCTCCTTCTTTCACTCTCGCTTGCTCCCTCTTCCTTCCTCTCCCATTAGCTCCATATTTCTCGCCCCTTCTCTCCTCGCCTCTCAATCCCTCTCTCCCTCATTGGTTCTCCTCCTCCATCTCCCCTCTCCTGCCCCTTCCCTCTTCCCCTGTCGCGTGGGAAGCAGCAGCATCAGGGAGGAAAACATAGGGAGTTGTGTCTAGGAGTGACTCTGTTGCTGCAGATATTGCTATGCAGCGTTGCCTCGTGCATGATTTACACCGATAACGAGTGGAGGCGCATGAAGAGCCTAGCTAATAAACACACCGCCTGAGCGTCTCGCCTTACCCCCCCCCCCCCGTGCTCCCTCCCCTCCCCCAACCACACTCCCTACACCTCCCAAAACCACCCTCCCTAAACCTCCCCCAACCACCCTCCTTAAACCTCTCCCCAGCCTCCCCCGGGCTCCCCACTTCCTTT
>NW_014581543.1:9883-10500 GCF_000485595.1 Priapulus caudatus
CACAGCTAACCACCCAGCTAACCACACAGCTAACCACCCAGCTAACCACACAGCTAACCACCCAGCTAACCACACAGCTAACCAGCCAGCCAGCCACCCAGCTAACCACACAGCTAACCAGCCAGCCAGCCACCCAACCAGCCAGCCAGCTAACCACACAGCTAACCAGCTAACCAGCCAGCCAGCCACCTAGCCCTGCAGCAACTCCGCAAACCTAATCACGCCTGAAGGCTTTCTTTCTGCACCGAGAATGATTGACATTCAAAATCATTGTTGCTCTGTCTGCGAAATTATGTAATTAGGCGCAAATTAGCGGCAGCAGCCGAGAAGCAGGCGGATTTGTTAACACGAGCGGGCTTCGTGCGCGCACAAACAGACACACACATACGCACGCACGCCTACACACACGCACACACACGCGCACAAACAGACACACACACACGCACGCACGCCTACACACACGCGCACAAACAGATACACACACACACACACACACACACACACACACACACACACACACACACACACACACACACACACACACACACACACACACACACACACACACACACACACACACACACACACACACACACACACACACACACACACGACAC
>NW_014581544.1:0-1331 GCF_000485595.1 Priapulus caudatus
CGCACGTCGACGCGCGCACGCACGCACGCACGCACACACACACACACACACACACACACACACACACACACGCACACACGCGCGAGCGCACACACACACACGCGCGCGCGCACACACGCACGCACGCACGCACGCACACACGGCGTGTTGATTTATCAATTCCGGTTCGCCGAAAAAAAGTCGCGACGCGCCAAAATGCTTCAAAAAACACGGCGATGGCTTAAAATTTGCTCGGTGTTATGTGAACGTCGCTAGGGGAAGTAAAAACCGGACTGGCGGTAAACCAAAGGGACCGTATAACAAGGGACACGCGCGTGCCCCCCCCCCCTTCCCAGCCCAGCGTGGATGCCCCCCAGCTCCCGCCCCCCCCCCGCAAGCGAGAGAGAACGTACGGCGCAGGTACGGAATTTTAAAATAATGACGATGACGATGGTGGTGAGTCATCAGCGTGGTGCGGCGCTCCGGAAGACGCGGTGCGGTACGGTACGGGCGGGTATTCGTATATAGTGGTGAGGGAGTGGCGGCTGCGTGTGCGAGAGAGAGACATGGGGAGAGCGAGATAGAGAGACAGAGAGAGAGAAGAGAGAGAGAGAGAGAGAGAGAGAGAGAGAAGAGAGNCTCTCTCTCTCTCTTCCCCCTCTAACCTATAGCCGACGATATCTATCAGCACCTGCAGCCGTGGTACGTACCGACCGGATGCAGAGACGATCGGGGCATCCGTCGGTCAGAGCTCCCGCTTCCGCTTCCGTTTCCGCTCTCTCAAATCTCCGTTTATGCGACACGACGAACTGCGCTCACGTGTGTGCGTGCGTGTGCGTGCGTGCGCGTGCGGCGACGGTCGTTGCTGCACCGCTACGGCGTCGTACGTTTGCCGCGTCTGCTACTAGTACTACTACTGGCCACTCGCTACTACTGGTCTGATCTGTCTGCCTCTCTCTCTCGCTCTCGCGCTCTCTCTCTGTGTTTTATTGCATATACTGCTCGGCTCGCAAAAAATTCGGCCCGCCGCAAGAAACGATTTACGAACACGTGATTAAGGCAAAAACCGCGAAAAAAACTCCGTGCGTCCGCCTCTTTCTATTGATTCTAATATATACACTATACAGTCTGCATATAAAAAAGCATAGACGAGCCGAGAGGGGCTGTATAGCATTTTGTTGGCATTATAATGGCGAGTCTATCTAAGGCCGATCAGATCGCGTTGGGAAGCGGTAGGGAATTATATTTTCTCTTTCCCCTTTTTGGTATACTAACTTTTGGTCTCTCTCTCGCTCTCGCTCTCTCTCTCTCTCTCTCTCTCTCTCTCTCTCTCTCTCTCTCTCTCTCTCTCT
>NW_014581544.1:1526-2559 GCF_000485595.1 Priapulus caudatus
TTGTACATGGAATTGTCGTACACATATACAACACTATATACATGAGATTAACGTCACAGCACCTGCCCGTGTCCCACTGCGTTTTTATCTGGACCCGATTTCTATTATCGTACACGACTTCTATATTTCCACGCAATGTTTATTTATATTCCGACCGTGTGTTTTCGCAGCCGAATCTGATTATATACTCCCCCCCCCCCACCACGAGAATCGTGTTACCATAGTAACATGATAGGGAAACGCATTTTTGATTACATTCTCCTGGTATTATATTGGTGAACGGTACTCGACTGCACACTTTCGTGAGTTGGAACCATCATCATATCAATAGCACATAATCGAGAGTAGGACTGTCATCAATATCAATGCCATCGATATATCGCGCTGGATTTGCGTGCGATATCGATATCGAAAAAAATTCCAGAATAGCGATCCGGTACAGTAAAATAGTATTAGTATGAAACCGTAGTGTTGTAACCTTGTTTTAACCACTCATAAGTTATTCTGCTGAAATATGAGATGGCATTCTCTACTGCAGGTGGTGTTTTTAACAAGAGGGTGAGTTTGGTGTTATATTATATTAGTTATATTATACGAATCGGATCACATCGGATCAAAAAATCGGAAAAAAAAAGTTTTAATAATCGAATCGAAATATTTTGATATCAATGACAGCCCTAATAGAGCACAGGCACTTGAAGCGTATCAACTGTAAACACACGGCCGCCATTGCGCGTACACTAACACATAGATATAGAGTGATATATAGATAGATACTCTATATCTATGTGTTAGTGTACGCGCAATGGCGGCCGTGTGTTTACAGTTGATACGCTTCAAGTGCCTGTGCTAATAGAGAATCTCTATTATGCACTCTTGGTCGTATGTTACTACTTAACACTGTCTGCTTCCCATCACCTATACTCTAGTCACTTACCTTACTTGTTACTTGTGGCCCAATCCTAGTTTAGCACCACGGATTAGTTATACCACAGGCCCTTGGAGGCTCAAGTTTCAAGTTTCAAGTTTCAAG
>NW_014581544.1:4138-7060 GCF_000485595.1 Priapulus caudatus
GTGTGTGTGTGTGTGTGTGTGTGTGTGTGTGTGTGTGTGTGTGCGTGCGCGTGTGTGCGTGCGTGCGTGCGTGTGTGCGTGTGTGTGTGTGCGTGCGCGTGCGTGTGTTAGTACGGATCTATATGGCGGTGACTACACTGACGGCTTACTAATCGATAAATTAATTAATCACTGAGAGATATCACTGCATTACGATTTTACGATTTTGGAGAGAGAGAGAGAGATAGAGATGAGATAGCGGTCACGCGCCCACGCACTCTGGTATATTTGTCTGCGTGCGCGTGCTTGCGTGTGTGCGTGTTTATGTGCGTGCGCGTGAGAGCGTGTACGCGCGCGTGCTTGCTTGTGTTTGTATTTGTGTGCGTGCGTGCGTGTGTGAGTGTGCGTGCGTGCGTGTGAGTGTATGTTACAGCCTTGGTCGTACATGCTATAGTCGTAGAACTCTATTAGATGCTTATTATACGGATGATAAGAATGATGATATAAAGGTAACGACCTTTCTGCTCTTTATTCTCCAAAACCAGTACACGACACAAGCGCGCATCCAACGTCACATAGACCTAGACACCCGCGTTCACGCGCGCGCACATACACGCGCGCGCGCACATACACGCATGCACGCACACACACGTGCGCGCGCGCACACGCGCAAAAACACTCACGCAAACACACATGCACTCACGCGCGCTCGCGCACACATACTCACGCACACCCCCACACACGCACACACTCACACATGCACGCACGCACTCACACTAACACTCACACACGAACGCACACACGCATATACACACGCACGCGCAAATTCACACGCACGCACGAACGCAGGCGCACACGGATAATTTATTGCTAATATGACGAGAGCGATATATAGCAGGAAAAGCTAACCGAGAAACACGCGCAAACACACACATATCAGCTAACCTCCTCCTACACTACATGCATGGCAACGCGAGAAGATTTGATTTCATTCTGACATAATATATGCTGAATATCGCTCGCTCGCAATAGACAACGAACGCGCATGCGCACTGCTAACGAATACGAATACAATAGTCTTTTACAGCTATTTTTCCATATAGTAACGGTCTTCTATATATATCTACTTATAATTTACCAACTTACATACAAACGACTCGACATTACATCGTTAAACGATTCCAAATGTTTTTCACCAACAGAAAGTCACGCCATGATATTAAAAAGAACGCATTATCGTTTTCACGATACATCCATGCGCGCGATTGACCCTTGACCCCCCTGTTCACGGTCGGGTGACGTCAGAATCACTTACACGGGGAAAAATACACGCCGCTGGCCGGTATTTTCTAACATTGCGGTGCCATCGCGCACCGTGGGAAATGTGTGGATATGCCTCGTGTGTTAGAGAGTGAGGAGGGGAGAGGGAAAGGAGCGAGCAAGGGATGGAGAAATAGAAAGACAGGGTGAGAGCGTGAAAGAGAGGAGAGGAAAACGAGAGCAACCGAGACGAGCGAGGGAGAGAGTAGAGAGAGAGAGAGAGAGAGGAAGATGGAGAGAAAAGAGAGAGAGAGAAAGAAACAAGCAGAGAGCAAAGAGACGCGAGCGAGCGAGAAAGAGAGAGCAGAGAGAGAGAAAAAGACGAGAGCAAGCAGAGCGAGCAAAAGAGAGAGATAGAGAGAGAGAGAGAGAGAAAGAGAGAGAGAGAGAGAAACACACACACAGCCGTGTGAGACTTTATCAGCCACCATCGCACGCTCGCATATCATTTCGCGTCGTTCTCCTTCTGACTGTCGTTCTTGCCGCCAGGGGCGCTGCTGCTGCCGAGCCGATTCAGATTCTTCGGCGACTCGAAGCCGCTGTCGCGCGTGCTGTCCATGTGATCGCGCGCGTCGGTGACGTCAGCACGCGTCGCCGTGACGTCAGCGCGCGTCGACGTGACGCCAGCGCGCGTCGACGAGACGTCAGCGCGCATTGCCGTGACGTCACCGCGCGCGACCCTGTTCGTCGTCGGGCGCGCCGACGACGCGACACCCGGCGTCCGACGCTCGCCGACGTCGTCTGTCGTCGCGTCGGCGGCGGCGACGGCGACGGCGGCGGACGGCGGTTCCCTGTGCAGGCGCGACTTCGCTGCCGACCGCGACGACGGTTTACCGACGCTCGGCTGTCTCTGAGATTTCGCGGCGGCGGTGGCGGCGGCGGCGGCTGCGTGCGTCGGCGACGGCTCCTTGCCGACGTGCTCGTGGTACTTCCGCCAGACGCGGTCGGCGTGCCCGACGACGTTCACTCCGCTCTCGCACGAGCGGTGCGCGGCGGCGCGACGCAGCGACGACGACGACGACGATACGCGTATCTCGTCGTCGTCGTCGTCGTCGTCGTCGGCGGCGGCGGCGTCGGCGGCGGCGGCGACTTTGTCGGCAGCGTTCTCGTAACAGCTGTAGAACATCGGATGCACGGTCGCCTCGGCGAGCGTGACGCTAGGCGGCGCTCGCTCGGGACTCGACAGCGGGCTTCCGCCGCCAGGGGCTCTGCCGTCGTCGGCGACGCGACGCCGCCTGGCGGGCGGCAGGCTGCGGCCCTGGTAGAGTTCTTGCTGCGCGTGCAGTCGTTCGAAGAGAACGTCCATGTTGACATCCGGAGGCGGGAACTGCGCGGAGAACGTCGCGTAGGTGGCGCTGGTGGCGGCGGCGCGGCTGGGCGAGCCAGGTCCGACGCTGCTGCTGCTGCTGCCACCTCGCGGCTCCTTGTTCTCCTTGCTTTTGCCCATGCCGAAGAGTTTGCCGAGTAGAGACCGCTTCTCGGCTGAAGAGGAAGAAGAGGAGGGTTGAAAGTGTGAGTGACACACACACACACACACACACACACGTACGCACACGCGCGCACACTCGCACGCACATACACACACACGCATACAAACACTCACACACGTACGTACACACACGC
>NW_014581544.1:7607-8600 GCF_000485595.1 Priapulus caudatus
AGAGAGAGAGAGAGAGAGAGAGAGAGAGAGAGAGAGAGAGAGAGAGAGAGAGAGAGAAGAGAGGAGAGGACGAGAGAGAGAAGAGAGAGGAGGAAGAGAGGGAGGAGGAAGAGGAAGAATATGAAGAGGAGAGGAGGAGTATGAGCAAGAGGTCTCACAAGGCGGTACGGCCGCTACTGCGATAAGTACCAAATAATTCAGCCAAATAAAAAAAGACCTAGAAAGCAAATAATTAATTAAAGTTTTTTTGCCGGCACGACCGCTGCCGCGCACGAACCTTTTTCTCCGACGGGCTTCTCTTGATGGTGTCGGCTTCGAACCTCTTCGGCGGAGACTTTGTCGGCGACGTCTCCGGCGACGTCAAGTGTAGAGAGAAGCTGCGGTTGTCGCCATGGAGACGACCCTTCAGCGAACCATTCTCCCACGAGCGGCGTCGCACGGATGACGTCACGCTGAGTTCACGTGGCGGCACGATGCTGTAGCCTGCGGCGGGAGGATGAAATGAGTTCAACTAAATGCAAAAACACGCGCACACGCGCATGCACCCACGCACGCGCACCCACACGCACGCACACACGCACACGCACGCGCACCCACACACACATACTCGCTCTTTCTTCTCAGTCTCACTCGCTTGTGCTATCAGTCTGCCTCGCTCTTTTTTGTCCCCTATATCTATATCTCTCTGTCTCCCCCTTTATTTCATTCTCTCCCCCTCCGGCTGTCCCTTCGTCGCCCCTTCCCTCTACCTCCTTTCGCCATATTTTTTTCCATCTCTCCCTATCGCTATCAAAATTCCTTCTCTATCTTCCCGACACATCTTCAACCTCATTTATTGATTTTTTTCACAAATACCCGTTAACCCGTTATCGTGTGAATACGAGAGGATGAGGAGGAGACAAAGAAAAAATGAGAAGGACAGTGGGGGAGAAGAAGAAGAAGAAGAAGACGAAGAAGAAGAAGAAGAAGAAGAAGAAGAAGAAGAAGAAGAAG
>NW_014581545.1:0-870 GCF_000485595.1 Priapulus caudatus
GCTCTCTCGTTCTCTCACTCTTTCTATCTCCTCTCTTGTCTTTCGCTCTCTCGTTCTCTCTCTTCCTCCTTTCTCTTTCTCTCTTTTCTCTCGCTCTCCTCCCCCCTCTATCCATGTCTGGCCCTCTCTCTCTCTTGCGCGATCTCTCTCCTTCTCTTTCTCCCCACTCTCTGCGTGTTTCTCCCTCCCTCTCTCTCTCTCTGCCTCCCCCTCCTTCCACTCCCATCGCGGTGGCTTACTTCTTGTCGCATTACTGTCGGCGTCTCATTCTGGCTTCCCGAGGGCCAGCAGCGGACACGCGGCAATTAGCTGCTGCTGCATCATTGACGGTCACATCTGTCGGAAAAAAACGCCGCCGCCGCTGAAACGACGACCTCCCGAGTCATCGGAAATTCGCCGTAACAGATTTATTCGTCTATATATCTATCTCTGTACTGTATTGAGAATCAAACGAGGAGAATGGATTCCGGAGAGCGTTCGACTGAAAGATGGGAAGAGAGTGCGCACGAGGCAGCGGGAAAGTGGAAGAGAGACTGGCAGAGAGAGGGGGGGGGAGGTAGAGAGAATGGATGGGAGAGAGAGAGATACAGAAAGACAGGAGAGAGAGAGAGTTAAATAGAGGACGAGAGAGCGAGAGAAAAGACAGAGAGAGGGGAAGAGAGGGAGAGAGCGAGAGAGCAGGAATGCGGCAACAAAGGAGAAAGGAAATATATGAATGCTGCTGCTGCTGCTGCTGCTGTTACTGCCGCCGCCGCCACTGCCGCCGCTGCTGCTGCCGCCGCCGCCGCCACCGCTGCTGCTGCTGCTGCTGCTGCTGCTGTACTGCTCGCTGCTGCTGCTGCTGCTGCTGCTGTTACTGCCGCCGCCGCC
>NW_014581545.1:2158-3388 GCF_000485595.1 Priapulus caudatus
AGAACGATGACGTAAGCAAGGATAGCAACGCGCGCCAAAACGAGAGAGTAAAGCAGACGAAACGAAGAAGATGGGACCGAGTAGACGTAACTAACAATATATGACAAACGAGACGTAACCAAGGAGACGTAACCAAGGAGACGTAACTATGAATACGTGACCAACGAGACGTAGCCATGGAGATATGACGAACGACACTTAACCAAGGAGATATTACGAACTAGACGTAACTAAGGGGATGCGACCAAGAAGCCGTAACTCTAAACATAAACGAAACGTAGCCAGGATGACGTAATCGATGCCGCACGACCCACAAACGTAAACAATAACACGCAACCCTTACACGGCGATACCAGACGACAGCAATCAAAACAAAGAAGAACATACCGTACACAAGGATGACGTAACCATGGAGACGCAGCAGATGCGACCGTGTTTGAAGTGCGTGCGTGGGGGAGCTGGCGGTATAGCAATACATATGTTTCGGCTGCGTAAAGAGCGATATTATCTCGCCTACGTGGTGATCATAGACAACGCTAGCGGATATTGCTCGCTCGCTCGCTCGCTCTCTTCGCTGTTCGAGGATTACTGCTGTCGATCTCCCTCCCACGTTCTTCCTCTCGCTGTTTGTCTGTCTCTTCTCTCTCTCTCTCGCCGGAAGAGAGGAGAAAGATGGAAGGGAGAATTAGGAGAGGTGAGGAGGTAGAGGGAGGCGCGGCGACGCGGACGAGAGAGGAGAGGAAGAGAGAGATAGAGAGAGAGAGAGAGAGGAGAGAGAGAGAGAGAGAGAGAAGAGAAGAGAGAGACAGTGAGAGACAGAGATGCGAGAGAGAGGGATGGATGTAGAGAGATGATGAGAGAGAGAGAGAGAGAGAGAGAGAGAGAGAGAGAGGCGAGAGCGCGGTAAAGAGAAAGATAGAGAGAGAGCGGAGGGAGGGAATGACGGGAGCAATGTAGAGAGGCAGAGAAAGAGGGAGAGAGGGAGATGGAGAAAGCAAGCGAGCGCGCGGTGACTCGGTGAAAGAGAGAGAAAGTAGCACGAGAGAGAGAGAGTGACGAGAGGATTGCGAGCGAGAGAGATAGAGAGAGGGTGAGAAGAGAGAGATAGAGAGAGAGGGAGAAGTAGAGAGAGAGAGAGAGAGAGAGAGAGAGAGAGAGACTAAGAGAGAAGAGAGAGAGAGAGAAGAAGAGAAACGAAAGAGAGATGAGAGATGAGGAAGAGAGAGAGGA
>NW_014581545.1:7269-8445 GCF_000485595.1 Priapulus caudatus
CAAGGATAGCAACGCGCGCCATGACGATAGACGGACGCAGACGAAACCAAGAACGATGACGTAAGCAAGGATAGCAACGCGCGCCAAAACGAGAAAGTAAAGCAGACGAAACGATGTGACCGAGTAGACGTAACTAACAATATATGACAAACGAGACATAACCAAGGAGACATAACCAAGGAGACATAACCAAGGAGACGTAACTATGAATATCTGACCAACGAGACGTAGCCATGGAGATATGACGAACGACACTTAACCAAGGAGGTATGACGAACTAGACGTAACTAAGGGGATGCGACCAAGAAGCCGTAACTCTAAACATAAACAAAACGTAGCCAGGATGACGTAATCGATGCCGCACGACCCACAAACGTAAACAATAACACGCAACCCTTACACGTNGTAGCAGTCAGCAGTAGCATCAGTAGCAGCAGTAGCAGCAGTAGCAGCAGCAGCAGTAGCAGCACTAACAGGAGCCGCAGTAGCAGCAGTAGCAGCAGTAGCAGCGGCAGCAGCAGTAGCAGCAGCAGCAGTACCACCACCACCACCAGCAGCAGCAGCATCAGCAGCAGTAGCAGCAGCAGCAGTAGTACCACCACCAGCAGCAGCAGCAGCAGCAATAGCAACAGCAGCACCACCACCACCAGCAGCAGCAGCAGCAATAGCAGCAGCAGTACCACCAGCAGCAGTAGCAGCAGCCGCATCCGTCTGTTGTCGTTATTTCTCCCGTACGTCGTCGTCGTCGTCGTCGTCGTCGTCGTCTCGAATTGTCGCTTAATGAATTAATTCGCGCCGGCAGTTTTTTCGTGTTAGCGACGACGTGTGAACAGATACGCAATCTTTATCGACGTCTTCATTACGGCAAGGAGCCTGCGCGCGAAGACGCAGCCAAGGAGGAGGCGTTACCAAGGAAACGTGACCGGGAGGTCGAGCTAAGGATGCGCAACCAAGGAGACCTGGACGTGAACTAGGAGACGTAAACAAGAACGCGTGTCGCGATGACGTAAGCAATGATAGCAACGCGCGCCATGACGATAGACGGACGCAGACGTAACCAAGAACGATGACGTAAGCAAGGATAGCAACGCGCGCCATGACGATAGACGGACGCAGACGTAACCAAGAACGATGACGTAAGCAAGGATAGCAACGCGCGCCAAAACGAGAGAGTAA
>NW_014581545.1:9121-10495 GCF_000485595.1 Priapulus caudatus
GAGATGCGCGATCTAGATGCTTGGGGGGAAGGGCTTCGTTGTTCCCCTCCGTGGGGGGAAGGGCTTCGTTGTTCCCCTCCGTGGGGGGAAGGGCTTCGTTGTTCCCCTCCGTGGGGGAAGGGCTTCGTTGTTCCCCTCCGTGGGGGAAGGGCTTCGTTGTTCCCCTCCGTGGGGGGAAGGGCTTCGTTGTTCCCCTCCGTGGGGGGAAGGGCTTCGTTGTTCCCCTCCGTGGGGGGAAGGGCTTCGTTGTTCCTCTCCGTTGTTGCTACAGCACCCTCCCCCGTTGCTCCAATACGTTTTCCGCCCCACCAGTTGTCATTCGTCCTTCTGCCTCCTCACTCTCGCTCCTCCATCCGCCCACTTCTCTCACGCATTCTGTCCTCTTCTTCTACCCCGTTCTGTCCGCTACTCTCGCTTCCACCGCCTCCCTCTCACCGCTTCCCTCTCACCGCCTCTCTCTCACCGCTTCCCTCCCACCACCTTCTCCCACCTTCTCCCTCCCACCGACTTCCCCCACCTTCTCCCTCCCACCGCCTTCCCCTACCTTCTCCCTCCCACCGCCTTCCCCCACCTTCTCCCTCCCACCGCCTCCCTCCCACCTTCTCCCTCCCATCGCTTTCCCCACCTTCTCCCTCCCACCGCCTTCCCCCACCTTCTCCCTCCCACCGCCTTTCCCCACCTTCTCCCTTTCACCGCAGGCATGCAGGATGCGGTGTTGATGAGTTATGTGTCTCATGGCGGCGGTGAGGAGGGGATTTCCGATTGTGATTATTGATCACGTATATACGGGGCGCTTAGTAAGTATGGGGCGGCGGCGTGCATTCTGCGATGGTTTTTATATTTTTTATTTCGCGCGTCTGTCGTCAATTGCCGCGCGTCGCCGGCGAGCGGAAGCCGTCGATCGGCAGCCGTCGCTGCGGAAACGTCGCCACCTGACGACCGCCTGCGTGCGTGCGTGCGTGCGTGCTTGCGTTTATCTACGGGTAGATCGAGGATGGTAGTTTACCGCGAAGCGTGCGTGCGTGCGTGTGTGTGTGCGTGTGTCGCGTGTGCGTGCGTGCGTGCGTGCGTGCGTGCGTCTATCTACGGGTAGATCGAGGATGGTAGTACCCGGTGCGACCCCGTTGTGTGTGCGCACGTTCGAGAGCGTGACGTAGGGCGAGTCAGTTTGCATGTAAGCTGTCGGCAGCCATGACAGCGCTAGACAGCCAGGGAACGCGTGTCCGTCCGTCCGTTCGTCCGTCCGTCCATCCACCCATCGATCCATCCATACATTCATACATCCATCCATCCGTCCGTCCGTTCACCCGTCCGTCTATCCGTCCGTCCGTTCGTCTGTCCATCCATCCATCCATCCATCCACCCAACCATCCA
>NW_014581546.1:0-1703 GCF_000485595.1 Priapulus caudatus
TCGCCATACGGGCGAGAGTGGAAAAATTTGTCGCTATACCGTCGAGAGTGAAAGAATTTGTCGCCATACGGGCGCTTATTTCGCCACAATGCTGCTGAAAATTGTTAAGCGCATGCTGCGCGAAACGGGGTTATGCGACGAACGTGGTTAGAGATTAGGGGTAAATTACTCGAGCAACAATGATATCAATTGCGCACACGTCTCACACGCGTTGCAGACGCTCGTACACACACACACACACACACACACAGGCACACGCACACGCACGCACGGTTGCTCACCCACGCGTTGTAGGCGTACGCCCACACACACACACGCACACAGGCGCACACACGCTCACACACGGGCGCACCCAGGCGCTGACACGCACGCACACACAGGCGTATAAACACACGCTCACTCACGGGCGCACACAGGCGCTCACACACGGGCACACACAGGCGCTACACACGCGCACACACAGGCGCTACACACGCACACACAGGCGCTACACACGCACACACAGGCGTACACACGCACACGTAGGCGTTACACACGCGCACACACACATAGGCGTTACACACGCACACACACATAGGCGTTACACACGCACACACACAGGCGCTCACACGCACACAGACGGGCATATACACGCACACACAGTCGTTCACACGCACAGACAGGCGTATTCGCGCTCACACACGGGCGTACACACGCACACACACGCGTATACACGCAGACACGCGTCGCAGGCGTGTACTCACACACGCCGACGCACACGCACGCTCGCACGCACGCGTCGTAGGCGTATGCACGCACAGGCGTTCACACGCGCACTCACGTTTGCGCACACACACACACGAACACACATACACATCGCAGCGAGATCACTCAATACGCATAAGGAGTGGCAGCAATCATCAAGCTGCTAAGCCGTCTAGGTATGTGCGAAGGTGTGCGATAACTAATGAGCTCTCGCACAGGACGCGCATAAGTCAGAAATCGACAACAATGATGAATGACGTGGTATAACACAGCGACAGGTAACTTAGACATAACGAGACTTAGACTATACTGGCAAATAAGATCAGCCTTACATACCCGGCGGTGATATGCGTCCGTCAGTCTCGATCGGTTGATGAAAACGTAAGTACGATGATGACACGATGCTATTGTGATGACGGCACGTGGTCGTAATAGTGGCTAGTAGCATCGCGGGAATGTGCTCGCAGAAACCCAGTTTCGACCGCTCTCACGGAACCAAATGTAACGTTGAATTTAACGTTACTTGACTATTGTTGTTTGCTATGTTATGTTTCGCCAATACATAGATAAGAGAAGCCAATCAGAGAATATATACCATGACTAGTTGTTTAATTTAGACTCAACACAGCACTGTTACAAGGTACAAGTGGTCGCGTCTGGCTGTAACTGTCTGTAACTGTAACTGTAACTGTAACTGTCTGTAACTGTAACTGGCTGTAAGCGTCTGGTCGAAACTGTAAACAAGTCAGTCAACTGATTTCGTGGACTGCGGATTTCAATTAGACATTTCTTAGTAACCAGCAGGGATATTGGACAAACTAATACGCATTTGGCTATAAGGTAATGCACTTATTAACTACACAAGTTGCCAGTTACTCTAGCATTCGTTAAAATTGCATAATCGATGCATGGGCTTATTATGCCTTTAACTATTTTGCCTAGTTGTAACGAAGATGTTT
>NW_014581546.1:2884-3381 GCF_000485595.1 Priapulus caudatus
ATGTAACATGAGCATGGTACTGTGACACACGTAACATCTGTCCCGTGCTGTATAACAGACTGTGTAACATGATCATGATACTGTAACACACGTAACATCTGTCCCGTGCTGTATAACAGACTGTGTAACATGGGCATGATACTGTAACACCCGTAACATCTGTCACGTGCTGTATAACAGACTGTGTAACATGAGCATGGTACTGTAACACACGTAACATCTGTCCCGTGCTGTATAACAGACTGTGTAACATGAGCATGGTACTGTAACACACATAACATCTGTCCCGTGCTGTATAACAGACTGTATAACATGATCAAGATACTGTAACACACGTAACATCTATACCGTGCTGTATAACAGACTGTGTAACATGAGCATGATACGGTAATACACGTAACATCTATCCCGTGCTGTATAACAGACTGTGTAACATGAGCATGGTACTGTAACACACGTAACATCTGTCCCGTGCTGTATAACAGACTGTGTAACGT
>NW_014581546.1:4702-5566 GCF_000485595.1 Priapulus caudatus
CTCCTCCTCCTTCTTCTTCTTCTTCTTCTTCTTCTTCTTCTTCATTTGCTCCTCCTCATCCTCCTCCTCCTCGTCGTCCTCCTCCTCCTCCTCCGTCTCCCTTATTATTATGACTATTATCAATTAATATATCACCAAGTGTGCATAGCAAGGCAAACATGACACAGAACACTCACACATCACTCTTTTCACCAGTATGTCCACCGATCCACATTCCAATTGGATTTGTGTACATAATCCAATAACCATATGGCACGAGATTTTCGGTCTAGCGAGATGCCATCGACAGGTACCCTGTCCGCACTACACTATGCTACCTTTGTCGACATTTAGAGATAGGTACCAGTATATACAAACTTGCGTCATGTAAGTACGTGTATATACTTGCTTTATGGGAGCGTTTAAAAATTCGCGAATCCCAAGATGGCGGGTACACGTGTGCTGTTCAATTACGATTTTATGTTACGAACAGCGAAAGCTTGTAATATATTCACGCAGGAGTAATGAGTAATATATGTACGCAGTCAGGTCTGAATTTATCATTTTTTGTTTATCAATTTATCGAATTATTTGTTAGATGGTCGTTTCGATGAAGGCGAACGAGTTTTTCCACAAGCGTTTTTTGTCGTAATTCGCCGCGCCCTACCTTCCCCTCCCGCGAGAGAGACACAGAGAGAGAGACAGAGAGAGACAGAGAGAGACAGAGACAGAGCGAGAGGGAGAGACAGAGACAGAGAAAGACAGAGACAGAGAGAGAGAGAGAGAGATAGACAGAGAGAGAGACAAAGAGAGAAAGAGACAGAGAGAGAGAGAGAGACAGAGAGAGAGACAAAGAGAGAAAGAGACAGAGAGAGAGAGAGAGAC
>NW_014581546.1:9789-10494 GCF_000485595.1 Priapulus caudatus
CCATAAAGTTTGTAGGATTGGGGTTCCTTCTTCCTCCTCTTTCTCCTCTCCTTCTCCTTCTTTATTTTCTCCTCCTCCTCCTCCTCTTCCTCCTTCTTCTTCTTCTTCTTCTTTATTTGCTCCTCCTCCTCTTCCTCCTACTCCTCCTCCTCTTCCTCCTCTTCCTCCTCCTTCTCCCTTATTATTATGACTATTATCAATTAATATATCACCAAGTGTGCATAGCAAGGCAAACATCACACAGAACACTCACACATATCACTCTTTTCACCAGTAGGTCCACCGATCCACATTCCAATTATATTTGTGTACATAAGCCAACAACCTTATGGCACGAGATTTTCGGTCTAGCGAGATGCCATCGACCGGTACCCTGTTATATTTACACTATGTTACCTTTGTCGGCATTTGGAGATAGATACGAGTTTATACAAACTTGCGTCACGTAACTACGTGTATACTTGCTTTATGGGAGCGTTTAAAAATTCGCGAATCTCAAGATGGCGGGTACACGTGTGCTGTTCAATTACTATTTTATAGCCTATAACAGCAAAAACTTGTAATATATTCACGCAGGAGTAATTAGTAATATATGTACGCAGGAGTAATCAGTAATATATGTACGCAGTCAGCTAGGTCTGAATTTATCATTTTTTGTTTATCAATTTATCGAATTATTTGTTAGATGGCCGTTTCGATGAAGGC
>NW_014581547.1:0-935 GCF_000485595.1 Priapulus caudatus
GGAGATACAGACGTAGTGCGGAGTATAGTGGGAGTATAGTGGGAGTATAGTGGGAGTAAGTGGGAGTATAGTGGGGAGGAGATACAGACGTAGTGCGGAGTATAGTGGGAGTATAGTGGGAGTATAGTGAGAGTATAGTGGGAGTATAGTGGGGAGGAGATACAGAGGTAGTGCAGAGTATAGTGGGAGTATAGTGGGAGTATAGTGGAGAGGAGTTACAGACGTAGTGCGGAGTATAGTGGGAGTATAGTTCCCACTATACTCCCACTATATTCCCACTATACTCCGCACTACGTCTGTATCTCCTCCCCACTATACTCCCACTATACTCCCACTATACTCCCACTATACTCCCACTGTACTCCCACTATACTCCCACTTTGCTCTTATACTCCCACTATACTCTCCTCCCCACTATACTCCCACTACTATACTCCGCACTACGTCTGTATGGGAGTATAGTTCCCACTATACTCCCACTATATTCCCACTATACTCCGCACTACGTCTGTATCTCCTCCCCACTATACTCCCACTATACTCCCACTATACTCCCACTATACTCCCACTGTACTCCCACTATACTCCCACTTTGCTCTTAGTATAGTNTATAGTATATATATATATATATATATATATATATATATATATATATATATATATATATATATATATATATATATATATACTGCCAATGATAGTGAGAGTAAAAAGGGGAAAAGACGAGAGGTAGCATATAATAGATAGCAAAAAATATAGCGATAAATTTAGAAGACAGTAGGGAATGCAAATACGGTCATGGTGATAGATGGAGAGGCGAGCAGAGTTATAATAATGAGTGGAGAGTGTTTATCCTGTATGTTTGAGAGGAGGGAGTACTGGTCAACAATGGCACTAGGTAGCAAAGAGAAGTATAGACAAATTATAAAAATCAT
>NW_014581547.1:2548-3204 GCF_000485595.1 Priapulus caudatus
ATACAGACGTAGTGGGAAGTATAGTGGGAGTATAGTGGGAGTATAGTGGGAGTATAGTGGGAGTATAGTGGGAGTATAGTGGGAGTATAGTGGGGAGGAGTTACAGACGTAGTGCGGAGTATAGTGGGAATATAGTGGGAGTATAGTGGGAGTATAGTGGGAGTATAATCACTATACTCCCACTATACTCCCGGAGTATAGTGGGGAGGAGATACAGAGGTAGTGCAGAATATAGTGGGAGTATAATGGGAGTATAGTGGAGAGGAGATACAGACGTAGTGCGGAGTATAGTGGGAGTATAGTGGGAGTATAGTGGGAGTATAGTGGGAGTATAGTGGGAGTATAGTGGGAGTATAGTGGGAGTATAGTGGGAGTATAGTGGGAGTATAGTGGGAGTATAGTGGGGAGGAGATACAGACGTAGTGCGGAGTATAGTGGGAGTATAGTGGGAGTATAGTGGGAGTATAGTGGGAGTATAGTGGGAGTATAGTGGGAGTATAGTGGG
Source organism: Priapulus caudatus (assembly GCF_000485595.1). Lineage (NCBI taxonomy): Eukaryota > Metazoa > Priapulida > Priapulimorpha > Priapulimorphida > Priapulidae > Priapulus > Priapulus caudatus. The sequence continues at coordinate 3,054 of NW_014581547.1, forward strand.
AGTATAGTGAGAGTATAGTGGGAGTATAGTGGGAGTATAGTGAGAGTATAGTGGAGAGTTACAGACGTAGTGCGGAGTATAGTGGGAGTATAGTGGGAGTATAGTGGGAGTATAGTGGGAGTATAGTGGGAGTATAGTGGGAGTATAGTGG
>NW_014581547.1:4403-5825 GCF_000485595.1 Priapulus caudatus
ACACACACACACACACAAACACACGCACACGCGCACACGCGCGCACGCACGAGTATACCAGTCCAGCATACCCGATCGCCCTTTCCGTCTTTCCTGGACCTACCCGCATGAATCAACCCCCGCTATACTCGCGATCGAGCCATCTCTAACATTAAATCCCTAGCGTACCGGTAGTTCGAATGCCGTCCCTTATCTACCAAAAGCGACCTGTCTCTACCCTCGTGCCAACAGGCTATTTATAGCATCCAGGCGTCTCTAATCTCCAAACATCACTAGCCTTCGGTTATCCACAATGCTCTTCTATCTGTTTTTAAGGTCTTATTATCCATAACGTCCAATTATCTCTCAGCTTCACTTCTGTCTAATACCTGCACTTCTCTCGAACGCCAGGTGCTCTCTAACCTAGCTATCTCTAACGTCTATATCGCGCTAACGTCACACCGTCTCTATCGGGGCACCTCCTCTAACGTGACTCCTCCTCTAACGTGGCACCTCCTCTAACGTGACTCCTCCTCTAACGTGACACCTCCTCTAACGTGGTACCTCCTCTAACGTGACACCTCCTCTAACGTGGCACCTCCTCTAACGTGACACCTCCTCTAACGTGACTCCTCCTCTAACGTGACACCTCCTCTAACGTGGTACCTCCTCTAAACGTGACTCCTTCCTCTAACTGACACCTTCCTCTAACGTACACCTCCTCTATCGTGACACCTTCTCTAACGTGGCACCTCCTCTAACGTGGCACCTCCTCTAACGTGACACCTCTTCTAACGTGTCTCCTCCTTTAACGTGGCACCTCCTCTAACGTGACACCTCTTCTAACGTGTCTCCTCCTTTAACGTGACACCTCCTCTAACGTGACACCTCCTCTAACGTGGTACCTCCTCTAACGTGACTCCTCCTCTAACGTGGCACCTCCTCTAACGTGGCACCTCCTCGAACGTGACTCCTCCTCTAACGTGGTACCTCCTCTAACGTGGCACCTCCTCCAACGTGGCACTTCCTCTAACGTGATTCCTCTTCTAACGTGGCACCTCCTCTAACGTGGCGTCTCCCCTAACGTAACTCGTCTTCTAACGTGGTGTCTCCTCTATCGTGGTGTCTTCTCTATCGTGGCGTCTTCTCTATCGTGGTGTCTTCTCTACCGTGGTGTCTTCTCTATCGTGGTGTCTTCTCTATCGTGGTGTCTTCTCTGTCGTGGCGTCTTTTCTATCGTGGCATCTTGTCTAACGAGCTGGCACGGCCACGCAGTCATACCCGGTGGCGCCGGCGACGTGCGTGAGCAGGAAACGATCTCGGCCGCCAATTAATGGCTACAGCTACAGCTACGCACGCGATAGTGACGCATATACTAGCAGTTTTTTTCTACTAGCATTCTATCTCTCTCTGTGTGTGTGTGTCTCTCTCTCTCTCTCTCTA
>NW_014581547.1:6169-9167 GCF_000485595.1 Priapulus caudatus
CGCACAGGGGCGCAGAGGAGACACCGCAGAGCAACGCAGGAAGACACGCATACACGCAAGCCACGCAGTTCCCAAGTGTTCCCGCTTCGTTCGGACAGAACGGCTAACAGCACACGCGAGCGGCCACAGCAAGAACGCACAGACCACAACGAGGCGCACACACACACTAGCACACACACACACCAAGCAACACAAGAGATGTGCGGAAATATACCATAGTAGTTAATTAAACTATAGCAGAATTAGAGAGAATTGAGAGCAAAAAGTAGAAGGTAGCTGTAGAGCAGAATACTATATATAATATATATATATTATATATATATATATATATCGGAGAGAGATACGCGAGAACGAGAGAGAGGGGGAGAGGGAATGAGAGAGACGAGAGAGAGAGAGAGTGAGCTCACAAGAGAGGTGAAAGAGAGAGAGAGAGGAGAGAGAGAGAGAGAGAGACGCGGGAGAAAGATAGAGAGAGATGCAGAGCGAGAGAGAGAGACAGACAGAAAGGAGAAGAGAGAGAGGGAGAGTGAGAGAGAGAAGGTGAGAGAAAGGAAGAGACAGGACACACTATAGATAGCATAATTAGATACCGGGGAGAGGTGAGTAGATATAGATAGATAAGAGAGTGAGAGAGCAACACCCCCCCCCCATGCAGAGTGTGTGTGTGTGTGTGTGTGTGTGTGTGTGTGTGTGTGTGTGTGTGTGTGTGTGTGTGTGTGTGTGTGTGTGTGTGTGTGTGTGTGTGTGTGTTGTGTGTGTGTGTGTGTGTGTGTGTGTGTGTGTTAGATGGGAACATCTATCGTTATCTCTATCTGATATTATTTGCTACAGTCTTTCTCTCTCGCTCTCTCTCTCTCTAGCTGGGTTAGCACTACAGAAGATCATCATGCCATCACACACGGCAGGCGCACACTGTCGCATACCCGGACGCAGTAAGCGTCACTGACGGTCGTGCCATCATGCCGACGTGTCCCCGCAGCGTGATGTCCGACAGGCGGCGCTTGATCGCCGTCGCCGACGGGTAGATGATGGCTCCTAGACTCATCCTTCAGCCGAGCGCCGAATGTCATAGTAAATACACGTACGCATATATATATATATATATATATATATATGCATGCAGGCACACGCCGACGTATACACTCCTCACTCACGCACGCACGCATGTACGCAAGCACGCACATGAGCGCGCGCAACAACAACAGACACGCACGATCATGCAGGCACGAACGCACGCGTAAACGCACATACACACGAATGAACGCATACACGCACGCACACGAGCACGCACGCACGCACGCACACAAGAACGCACGCACGCATGCACACAAGCACGCACGTGCGTGCGCAAACACGCACAGATACACACAGAACTGTGACAGAAACATATTGCAACAGGTATAAGCGATAGCCGGTCCCGCCGCTGCTAGGCCGCCTCTGTTGTATTCAGCGACAGGTGAACGCAATATCTGTCGACGCGCATGAATCCAGTGGGCTTAGAGAAAAAGTATAATAATTATATATATATATATTATAATACAATAAAGTATTATATAGAGAAAAATTCACGTAGTGATAAAGATAGCATAGCGATAAAACATAGCACAGGATAAGGATAAGCGTAGTATATAAGGAGTATATAAAAACACATTTTTTCTTACTCCTCTTTGTAGTTATATAGTGTATAGCAGACATAAATCCCCAACGTGCGGACAGAGAAAAATTAAAATGAAAGATCGCTAGCTTTCCCCATACAAAACGCAGAAGAATAAGTAAACGCCATCGGATAGAAGCATTTTCCTTCGGAATGACATTGGCATGGCAACGCGCGTGTGTTCGCATTCGCATACGCTACTCTCCCAAATCTGCCCCAGCTTGTATACATACGTCGTTACTTGACCAGCGCTGGCAGCCTATATGCTGGTTTACACTCTCTACCTACCAGGGCAGGTGCACTGCATCAAATTGACTTTTGGCTCACAAAGGAGCTTTTACACTTAATCTCTGGCAGTGGTCGACTAATCAAGCATTATTGCCCACTGCATTATACGCATCGATCACCACTTTCCACCCTGTACTAATCCTAGACGGCAGAGTTCTACATTCTCGCCCTCTCAATGTACACACACACACACACACACACCATCACATCACACACACACACACACACACACACACATCACCACACACACACACTCACCCACTAATATATATATATATATATATAATTATATATATGTGTTGTTGCATTCGTATTGCCCCAGAAGCCAAACATAATACTTTCTAACTGCACTCTCCGTCCCTCCTTTCTTAACCACCACGCCTTCCCCTATTAAGCCCGCGTGAGAGAGAAACCCCTGCGACGAAAGGCGGTTAGATTGAATGGGAGCGAGGTCACGCCAGGGGCAGCCTGGGATGGAATTTACTGAGTCATGCCATTGTGTCGTTGTTGAAGGCTTCAATCCGTTAACAATGCATATATTACGTATATATATATATTATACAATTATTTTTTTATTTATTTATATATATATATATATATAACAAGAGTCAACCATCTATTTATGTGCTCTGTTAGCACAGCTGGAATATATTGCACTCTGCAAACAACTAGTATAAACTGTAGCAGCGTGTGTTACCCCTGCATGTTTAACGCATTTTTTACTCCGCTCCCCCCACTCCGACTCTCCCCCACCCATTTCTTTCCCATCCGCTCCACCCTTTCCTCACCCTCTCCGCTCCCACCCTCTCCCTTACCAAATCTACCTATCACTACTCACACCCTCTTCACACCAACTCCAGGCATTTCCCATTCCACTCCTACTTCCTCACCCTCTCCGCTCCCACCCTCTCCCTTACCAAATCTACCTATCACTTACACCCTCTTCACACCAACTCCAGGCATTTCTCATTCCACTCCTACTTCCTCACCCTCTCCGCTCCCACCCTCTCCCTTACCAAATCTACCTATCACTTACACCCTCTTCACACCAACTCC
>NW_014581547.1:10010-10493 GCF_000485595.1 Priapulus caudatus
AGAGAGATGGGTTAGCTATACGTGCCCGCCGCCAGAAACACACTATGGATGGAACTATTGATAAGAGGAGGTTATAAAACGGTAAGATCTCGTGGGGAAAGTGGGAGCAGGTTAGGTCGTGCCCACCGCCAGAGGTGTGGAGGAAAAGACGGAAGAAGGTTAGCTGGTGGTGAGGAAGCGTGGAAAGATTGTTGTCTGGTCGGATGGTTATATGGCTGGCTGGCTGGTTGGATGGTTAGATAGATGGTTTTCTGGTAAGATGGTTAGAGGGATGGCTGGCTGGTCGAATGGTTGGATGGATGGCTGGCTAATCGAATGGTTGGATGGATGGCTGGCTTGTTGGATGGTTGGATGGTTGGATGGTTGGATGGTTGGGTGGTTGGATGGTTGGATGGTTGGATGGTTGGATGGTTGGATGGTTGGATGGTTGGATGGTTGGATGGTTGGATGGTTGGATGGTTGGATGGTTGGATGGTTGGATGG
>NW_014581548.1:5000-8663 GCF_000485595.1 Priapulus caudatus
GCGGCAACACAACCAGCACAAATACACACCACACACACAACAATCCTCACACACACACCACACACACATACAACCGACGTCACACTTCACACACACACACGTCTCTAAGGTTTCTCCTTTGTCTGGCGCTAAACTTTCTACCACTGTTTTGCTTCGAAGAACGTCTCGTCACATTTGTAGAATCAAAGTGAAGACAAAGAGAACTAGACAGAGGGCACTTACATAGAGTGCATACCTCCGCCAGCGACATACGCCATACGCCATACGACTCACGAACACACGAATAACCCACGATATACGCCAGCGTACATATAACATGTATGTGTTACGAGCTGGCTCGCCGCTCGCTTATGTCTGCTGCTGACTGACTGGCCTGCTGCTTTTTAACGCTGAAATGCTAACGGTCAACTGCCCAAATCACAAACAGCGTGGCCGGACAAACTGAATTAGCTACACCTCCGCCAATATAGTCACAATTATAATCATAAGGTGCCTGCAATTGTACAAAATTCAATGTACAGTATGCAACGAAATCTTAACGTTGCGAAAACGTCATGTGTTAGCTGCGCAGCATGGTAGAGGAGCCAAGGAAGGTTGTTGACTTGACAAGACCTATGTAGATACTATCAGGAGCGTATAATGACAAATATTTGTCATTATACGCTCCTGATACTATTACACACATAGACAATAGCCAACGGCGAACTTCTCCCCGGTCAACGACCCACAACCCAACAATGCCGTGCGTTGCTGTCTACCTACAGGTAAAATACCTTAGCTACACACCTGATGTATATGGCTGTTTCTCATAAATTGTTTTCCTTGTGTTTATGAAAAATTTACTGCATTGCATGAAACCACAATACATCGAAAATGATGGATAAAGTCTTGTAGTAAAAAATATATTTGAAATTCAGAATTCAGATTCTATATTTGCTGTTATATTGACTCACATAAAAATGAGTTTTCCTGCACAGCGCCATTTGAATCCCAGAAGACCCCCCCCCCCCGCTCTCTGAATTCGTCTCCTATATTGAAAGTATTGGCACGTATGTGCGCCTGTGTGCCTGTTCGTGTCATAGTTTGTGCCCGTGCTCGCGTGCGTGCGTGCGGCTTTGTCTGCATGCGTATGTGCTCGCCTACGTGCGTGGGTGCGCGTGACTGTGTCTGCATGTGTACGTGCTCACGTGCGTGCGTGCGTGCGTGGCTATGTCTGCCTGTGTACGTGCTCGCGTGCGTGCGTGCGTGGTTGTGTCTGTCTGTGTACGTGCTCGCGTGCGTGAATGCGCGTGGCTGTGTCTGTCTGTGTACGTGCGCGCGTGCATGCGCATTGGTCGGGAGAGTAAGATGCACTTGGTGGCAAGTCGACATGCTTCGTTGGACTAGCAATGTGTGTGCGAATAGTATTGTACTTGGAAAATGTGAAGACTTCGGGTTCTTGTAGCGTCGACAGCGTAGAAGGTGGCAGCGTTGATAGCAGAGATAACCAGTAGAGAGCAGACGTAGTCACAGCTTCTTGTTTCACTAGTACTTTATTATAGTAACTACACATAAATAATATATACATACGTACGGCAAACTAGGTGAGTGACCCACCTAGGTCCCGTCGTCTTAATCTTTCTACATCATGGTAGGTAACGCTCTCCTGGGTAGGTAGCCTGCTCCGTAACTCGGTGTGTGTCTCGTTTTTTTCTCTCGGTTCGAGTGTCTCTATTATATAGCCGGCGTTCACAACGTAGCAAAGAAATTCCGGTATTTAGCGTTCACGAGCGAGGCCCAAAATACGAGGCCCAAGAAATACGGTATCTAAACAGATCCGTATTTCAACGTAAATACGAGGCTTCCTCAGACGACCCGAATAATTTGCCGTGCTTCAGAAATACCGGATTTCTTGGACCGTGCATTTCCTCGTGTGAACGCTAAATACCGGTTTCTGAAGCGCGCGTATTTTATAGGACTGGTCCGCGCTCGACAGTTCTAGTGTAACGCGAGTGGAACTGTCGAGGCGCGGACCAAGTTACGTATTTTATCGGCAGTTGGTGCGCATTGCATTGTTTATTTCGCATTGTTAGGCTTTGATTGTTTAAAGCAGCTCGCAGTTCGCAAATCCCGTATTTCTGGAGCAGGGCGAATCAGCGTGTGAAGCGCTCGGGCCGCGTATTTGTCTCAGATACGGTATTTCGAAAATCCGGTATTTCAGAAATACGAGGTCTCGTGTGAACGAGGCTAATATCATTTCCAAAATGGCCCGGCGACATCTGGATCCAACCGGTTCAATTATCGGCCGGACCTTGCGGGCTAGGAGGCGCGTCCTGTGTCATTACAAAAACAACACGAACAACGGAACAGTCCCACTGCCTTGCCTGGCTATAAGCGCTACTGGTTAATTACAACGCGCAATACAACAATAGCAAGAATGCGCTGTGCTGTGTTGGTCGGTGTTAGTACCGCTTGTGAGGTAATTAACGCCCTACCTTACAGATAGTTATATACAATGTAATCATCCAATCAATTACCCAATCAAATCGCCCGAACTAGTTTAATAATTGCAAATTATTAATTTGTAATGCAATTATAATTGCGCTCGGGGGCGGGGGTCAAATGGCGCTGTGCAGGATAACTCATGCAATTAGACAGAGATGTTACCTGCGGCAGGCGTGTCTGTGCGTGCGTGCGTGCGTGCGTGCGTGCGAGTGCAGAGTCGTTATAGTGAAGGGTTGCCTAGTAAACAGCTAATTAATGCTGAAATGCTAACGGTCAACTGCCCAAAACACAAACAGCGTGGCCGGACAAACTGAATTAGCTGTACCTGCGCCAATATAGTCACAATTATAATCATAAGATGCCTGCAATTGTGCCAAATTTCCTTGTAGAATAGTGAAAGATGGTATGGGTTTGTGTTCGCACAAATCCTGTATCTGCCTATTAATATAACATTTTGTTCTTATTACACTTTTAAGATAGAGAGCAAATGCTCGTTGCTATGACATAAAATTCAGATGTCGTGCTTCAATAATCCTGTAATAGTCATTCTATGGTGGCCATGTTTAACTCGCTTAAGTAATCGTATTACAATTTAAGTTAGTCCGTAGATAGTGCGATGTGTCATTCATGGCGTATGTAAGTGTATGTCAACGTTCGAGCAGAAATCACAGATTACATATCCATAGTTATACATCTCATCAACGCCCTGACTATATATATATATGTTTATATATATAATTATATATGTTTATTTATATATACATACATACGCACGCACGCATGCCTGCGCTGTGTAGAACCCATTGCCGCACCAGACCATTACAGTCATGCTTGTGGGCGTGGTGTACGCCGTACCAGCCACCGTAGTAATAAATTGAAGAGCGTTGGTCAGCGTGTGTTCTGGGGTCAGGATATCAGACCGGTTTATAACAGCAGAGATATAACCACACTATTGCCGTTTGCAACACAAGTCTGATACGAGAACACGATTCGGGTATACAATGATTTCATTCATGGGTAAGCATTCTATACGTATATATACGTTGTTCTGTAATAATTAGGTATATTTCTTTTCATATATATTATGTGCTTGACTTTAAACTCGCAGTGTGTTCGTGTGAGCGAGCGCGAGTGTGCTTGTGTTTCAGTGTGTATGTGGGCGCTCGTGTGTGTGCATGC
>NW_014581548.1:10263-10491 GCF_000485595.1 Priapulus caudatus
CCAGTGGGCATGTGTGTGTGCCGGTGCGTATGTTTGTGTGTGTGTGTGTGTGTATGTGCTCGTGTGCGCGTATGGTTGTGTGTGCGCGTGTATGTGCGTATGTGTGTGCGCGTGTGTAAGCCTATGTGTGTGCGTTTGTGCGTGCGTTCGTGAGCGTGCGCGAGTGTGCGTGCGTGTGTGCATGCGTGTGTGTCTGGTGGGTGTGCGTGGGCGTGCATGTGTCTGTGC
>NW_014581548.1:12904-13193 GCF_000485595.1 Priapulus caudatus
GTGGCCGGATAAAACTGAACTAGCTACACCTCCGCCAATATAGTCACAATTATAATCATAAGGTGCCTGCAATTGTACCAAATGTCCTTGTAGAATAGTGAAATATGGTATGGATTTGTGTTCGCACAAATCCTGTATCTGCCTATTAATATAACATTTTGTACGTATTACACTTTTAAGATAGAGAGCAAATGCTCGTCGTAATAAAATAAAATAAAAACAAAATTTAGATGTCGCGCTTCAATAATCCTCTAATAGTCATTCTAGGGTGGCCATGTTTAACTCGCTT
>NW_014581549.1:0-5340 GCF_000485595.1 Priapulus caudatus
CCACCCCACCCACCACACACACACACACACACACACACACACACACACACACACACACACACACACACACACACACACACACACACACATCAGAATTTTAGATAGACGGTGATATAGAGCCAGTCGTGAGTCCAATTTTGCTAACACGTACAAACGCAGAAGATTTCTACACCGACGCACTGATGACGTAACAGACAAAGCGGACAATAACAACCCCCTGCAGCAGAATTATAACATCGTAACATCGACCAAACTAGCAGCCGTAATAACAACAGCAACAGCAGCAGCAGCAAACGAAAAAATATTTTTTTTTAAAGCGGGAATAAACCACCGCCGCGGGGGTTTAGATGGTCGTCACGCTCGTCATCGGTGCGAGGCGACCGGTGACTACGTATAGTATCGGCGACAGTCTATATCGCAACGTTTGTGAAAATTCACCGCTAGCCGTGGGTTTCGTGCAGAGAGCAGGTGCGAGGAACGACGGTGTTAGATTGATGTGTGTGCTGCTGCGACAGTAGCAAGGCAGGCCGAGAGCAGTTGATTTTACCGTCAACCAAACACACCCTTAACCGCGCGTACACTTACCGAGTGTACACTGAAGTATATGTACCCTGGCCTGAATTGATTAATTGTACTATAAATATATATAGAGAGATATAATATATACATCTATAGTATTATAAACTGATTGTACACTGAAGTATATGTATACCCTGAATTGAACGTTTTCGTGATCGATTATACATTGATTATACATTTATTTTATTTAGACATTATATTGATGATTGATTGTACAATGAACTGGTTCTCTGCATCGAACGTAATTTAAACTCATTGTATATAAATCTTATTCTTTACCAAGACATTTCTTCACCAATGTCTTTGTAAAAGTCTCTAGTAACATATTTCACAAGATTTAAATTTAACTCCCGTAGGACAATCCGTGACAGCTGCTGAAAGTTGGGGTACCCGGAACCTTATCCGGGAAAAATTGGATTTTTTTTTATTCTGCCTTAAGCAGCTTGTAAGGGTCAAACTAGAGGTTTTTCATGATTCTGAATTGATTGCAAGCATTTGTTTTGCACCAAAACCACTCCTTGTCAGAAAAACGGCAACACCCACGTTTTCCGCCAATTTCAATTTCTCGAATACTTGTTTGAAACTGCTCCACAATGTCAAATGCCTCAGGAGTCAAGGTCTGAGTCTTCTCCAGACTCTACTTCATTATGGATACAGTTCTTGCATGAAATGCCTTTACAACTTCCGCATGCTGAGATGCACTTGACACCATTCTTCTTGCAGCTACACCATCGGTTGCTGCAATCTCTATTACAATTGCAGCTCATGAACTGAAGCAGCTCCTCAGGAGCCATGGGGTCTAATATTGGAATCGACTCATAACCATTATTCCCTACCGTCCATCCATAGTCACTGGGGTTCAAAGACATGCTCTGCAGCAGCATCCAGTCCCGGGTTTGGAGATAGGCACGGAGAGAATGCTGTGCAGCTGCACCCTCTGTTGGTGGTAGAGTCTCTGGTTTGATTAGCCCGGCCGCCGCTTTCCGCGAGAACATGTTGTATCGAATTGCACCCAATGTAGTACCTGGTGCATGGTAAATGTGCTGGGAAATTGCAATACCAGCCCCGATCACGGCGTCCTTGGTAGTCGGTATGTCCAGGAAGATGTCCATGTAATTATCAATGTCCCCTGCACAAAACCTGTGAAATAGAGTCGTTTTCCCATGGCCCCCGATTGCAGAAACCGTATCACAACCGGTGAAACCGTGACAAAAGAGCAGGTAGTGCCTCTGTCTTTCAGAGAGAGCTTCTCGGATCCTCCTGACATCATAAGAGCCTTTCGACGTGGTTAAGAAGAGTGGGTGGTTGGTGCTTGAGCTATGGTGCACCAGTATTATCAGCACGTCTGCGTCTTCCGCCCGCACCTGAAAATAGAACAAGATATGAGCAAAGCGTCTTGAAAAAAAAGTAATCATAGTTGATGTAAGTAAAATACCTACACAAAATTTTACTGACCTCAACATGTAGCAGCAGTCAATGCCGCTCTAACAATCGAAGTGTCAGCATCATTGTCACACTGCTCCACGGTGATCTGACGTTTCCGGAATGTTGAAGAAAGGAGATGAATGAGCTCACTCTTGTTATGAGTGTTGTCTATGTACTTTGCCCTTGGTGTCAAATGTATTATATCCGGTTGAATCCGTAGATCACAGCAGGAGTTCTTGGTACGCCGGATGTAGTCGTGCTTTTTTGGCGAGCTGCTGTAGCCATCAACGACCACAGTGATCTTCTGAAAGCGAATGCCGAGACACTGTACATAGCTCATATAACTGTCGGCAATCTCCTGCCAAGTCTGACGTTGTTCCCACTTCACCATGTAGGGAAGCCATCCGCCATCAACCACCAAACTGGAGCAGGCTTCGTCAGGGAGTTCAAGCGGATCAGTTAACTCCTTCAGGCTATTCTTGGAAAAGCCTACCTTATTCGCTTTGTTCATTTTTTTAATCTTTGTTGCTGAACAAGGACAAGGGGAAGGGAGTAAGCTCATACTCTAAGCTTGTCTCGATTGTCATATCCCGTTGGGCGAAAATTATCAGTCGGTTGAACAACTTGAGTGAGTTTAGGTAAATCTTCTTATCATTGACCTTGGGAAGCTTTCTGAGCGATGACAGGGCCTGCACCTTAAACTTCACCTCCTTGGGCGATACTGTTTGTCCGTCCAGCTTTATCTGCATCTCAATCCCTACTTCAGCCGCTCTCTCAGCGTTGACTGCGTCATCTGCAGTGCTCGTGAATCCTGTTGAGAAGGACAGAAGCAACTGCTTGTATTGGTCAGGGTCGAAAGGGTTGTTCTCCTCGACCCATTTGAGGGCAAGTCCAATCGCTTCAACATCTCGCTTTATCCGTGTTTTGGCAAGGTCTTTGTGGAGTGGACCATGTTTCTTGACACCTTTCTCCATGCGCTGGTTGACATCCGAGAAGTGGTTGAGGGAGAGCGTGTCTCCCGGAGAGAGGAGTGGCTGGTCTTGTGCCTTTGAGAGGTCAGCGATAGGAAGAAACGTGATGGTGTTTATCCCAGTCTGTTTCCTGTTTGTGAATGGAAGAAGCTTCACTTCAGCTGCCTTCAGGATCTTAGCCTTGTCGAGTGCCTTCAACTTCACCCGGTTGACAGCTGCAGTCTGATTATCTGCCGAAGGTGGCGCTAGAGAGGTGACTTTATTCAAACCCATGTCTTTGGACCCCAGTGACTATGGATGGACGGTAGGGAATAATGGTTATGAGCCGGTTCCAACAGTAGGCCCCATGGTTCTTGAAGAGCTGCTTCAGTTCACGAGCTGCAATTGTAATGGAAATTGCAGCAACCGACGTTGCAGCTGCAAGAAGGATGGTGTCAAGTGCATCTCAGCATGCGGAGGTTGTCAAGGCATTTCATGCAAGAACTGTATCCATGATGAAGTGGAGTCTGGAAAAGACTCAGAGCTTGACTCCTGAGGCATTTGACACTGTGGAGCAGTTTCAAACAAGTATTCGATAAATTGAAATGAACTAATAAAGCTACTTTTTAACTTACATGCACCCAACAATGTTTTATTTCAACAAAAAATGGGTTTGCGACGAGCGGAAAAAGTGGGTGTTGCCGTTTTTCTGACAAAGAGTCGTTTTGGTGCAACACAAATGCTTGCAATCAATTCAGAATTATGAAAACCCCCTAGTTTGACCCCCTTACAAGCTGCTTAAGGCAGAATGGAAAATTGCCCATTTTTCCCGGATAAGGTTCCGGGTACCCCAACTACCGGTCCGTGTGCAAAACTATTCAGGAAACTTCGAATCAATTCATAGGACTTGCAATATATTCACTACATTTTCCGAACCAGCCAACTACAAACCAAACTCCAAATCAATTCATTCTAAAAGTGCCCGGATGCTTCAGCTCGGATGGATACGCTATAGTATTGGAGGATCCGATTTTTACCAAACCAGGTAATATCCAAAATACCATTTTTACATAAAAATTCAAAATTTGTGTGGTAACATAATTAGGTGCTGGAAATTTCGTGAAATTTTTTGGCTTGAGCATAGAGATATATATCCTCTATAAATAAAACAAGTGATTGATTCGATTAATTCGCCAATAAACGTTTAATCTTCATTAGAGCAATACCCGTGCAAAAGGTGGAGAGTATCATTAAGTACACAAATGTACTAGTAGATGTAAAATCTGGAACACACGCGCGCGTGTGTATTCCGCGTTGCGTAAGCTAATCACAACACATGTGTGTGCGGATTATATGTAGATAGTTGTAGTGTAAGCAGGCGGATAGACCCTGAAGCCTTTGGTTTTATCTCCGCACAGCTCCCGCATATTATGTATGTATATCAGGAGTAGATAATAGGGATCCTATTATCTACTCCTGATGTATATGTATGAGATTCTAGATATTTGCGAGGTAAGAAAGGTCGATGCACACACGTATCTATTCCATTTCATTCTGTGAAGTAAAATAAATTTACATTGCATTAACATCTGATCAATCTTCTTCTTCTTCTTACTCCTCCTCCTGCTCCTCCTGCTCCTCCTCTTCCTCCGTTTTCTCTTCTTTCTCTTCCTACTCGCCCCTTTCTCTTCCTCCTCCTCCTCTTTTCCTCCTCCTCTTTCTCCCCCTCCTCATTCTCCTCCTCATCTTTCTCTTTCTTCTCTTCCTCCCCATCCTCCTCCTCCTTCTCCGCCTACGAAGTCAGACCGAACGCTTCGATGATGTATTTTTGCAATTCTTCCCGAGAGAGGGCGCCGTCGTCGTCGGCGTCCAGGCAACGGAAGACGTCGACGGGGTTGAGGCCGGACGTCGTCAGTTCGTTGTTGATGAGAGCGATCAGAGCGACGAGATGGTCGGCGTTGTCTACGTCGCATCGTAGCGACACGGTGCGATTCACTTCCTCACCTGCCGTGTCACGCTTCCCCCTGCGCCTGAGAGAGGAAGAAGAAGAGGAGTGTATGGTTAGTAAGTGTAGAGGAAGAAGGGGAGGGAGGGGAGAGAGAGGGGGAAGAGCGGGTAAAGGAGAGAGTGGGAGAGAGAGCGAGAGAGAGAGAGAGAGAAAGAGAGAGAAAGAGTGGGAGAGAGAGCGAGAGACAGAGAGAGAAAGAGAGAGAAGCGCGAGAGAGAAAGAAAGAAAGAGAGAGAGAGAGAGTGGGAGAGAGAGAGAGAGAGAAAGAAAGAAAGAGAGAGAGAGAGCGAGAGAAAGAGAGTGGGAGAGAGCGCGAGAGAGAGAGCGAGAGAGAGAGAGAGAGAGAGAGAGAGAGAGAGAGAGAGAGAGAGAGAGAGA
>NW_014581549.1:5350-10488 GCF_000485595.1 Priapulus caudatus
AAAGTCACCAACCATCGACAAAAAAGTAAAAGTGGCCGTGGTGAGTGAGTCGCATTACGAGAGAAAAAGCAGTGATTTGCCTCCTGATCGATATCAGAATCTATAAAAAGGCGCGGTACGTGCGAGGCACGCGCCGGAAGGGTGGGTGGATGGGTGGATGGGTGGGTGGATGGGTGGTGGATGGGTGGGTGGATGGGTGGGTGGATGATGGTGGGTGGATGGGTGGGTGGATGGGTGGGTGGATGGGTGGGTGGATGGATGGGTGGGTGGATGGGTGGGTGGATGGGTAGGTAGATAGGTGGGTGGGTTGATGGGTGGGTTGATAGGTGGGTTGATAGGTGGGTGGATGGGCGGGTGGGTGATTAAATGGGTGATTGGATGGGTGATTGGATGGGTGGATTTGTTGGGTGGGTAGATGGGTGGGTGGATGGGAGTGATACCGGAGAAACACGAGCGGACGGGGGCGGGGTACGTGCCGTAAGACGTACCAGGTGGGAGAGCGAGGGGTGGGGGAATTCCATAGATGGGTGGGGAAATTCCATAGAGAGGTGGGGGAATTCCATAGAGGGGTGGGGGAATTCCATAGAGGGGTGGAGGAATTCCATAGATGGGTGGAGAAATTCTATAGATTGGTGGGGGAATTCCATAGAAGGATGGGGAAATTACAGAGAGGGTTGAAGGAATTCCATAGAGGGGTGGGGAAATTCCATAGAGGGGTGGGGGAATTCCATAGAGGGGTGGGGGAATTCCATAGAGGGGTGAGGGAATTTCATAGAGGGGTGGGGAAATTACAGAGAGGGTTGGGGAAACGAATGGCGCCACGCATGTGTCGTACGTTTCATCCCCGGTAGGGGAGGGCGCACTCCATGTATATTGCATGGTAGGTATGTGCCGCGGGAGAGACCCCCCTTATTTTCAACCCTAACCCTAAACTTTCGTTCCAGTGAGTGCATCGCATTTTTAAGAATATCTCGTTCCAGAGCATTAAGTTGAGTTCCCATGCAGATCTTAAATTTTTGCTGTTCCAGAGACCCTAGTTTTTAATATATGGTAAGGATTGAGCTGTTCTGCCAAAGAAATCGAATAATAATTACCCTCGTTTTACTCTTTTGTGGCACTCCTAACACTAACAGTATCAAAATATCTTAAATTTGTTGGTTGCAATTGACCCTAACACTCGTTCTAACACTGCGCTTAACCGCATGAAGTGAACATTAATTTCCATTGATTTCTATGTTTTGGGGGCTCATTTCAGAGAGCGATCTTTCAGCTCCTAGAGTTATGCCACATTTGAAATTCGGTACCCGTATAAGGGAAAGCGTCTAAATCATTCCACTACAATTTCAAGTCGATCCGTATCTCCGCTGCTCGTTTAAGGAGGTGTACAACAGTAAGCTTCCGCAATTGAATCTAGAAAATGCCTTTTCTGGCTTTTTTCCCCGCTGAAATTCGGCACTAGATTGCAATAATTTGCATTATGCACGCAAGTTAGATGTCTCGTGGACGTCTAGAAAGCATTAGAAGTAAAATTGGTCTTGTTGTTTACTCGTGACATTCCGTCAGGTGGCGTAGCCGCAGCGACCGGCTGGTGATTTTTGTGTATGAAATGTGTTCAGACAACTTTGCAGATATTCGCGTCATAGAGCTGGCAAAAGTTTCGAGCGGATCATAGAGCATGAATCTGTAGTTATTTAACATGAATAAAGTGTATGTTTTGTAAGTACAGTAACAGTGTGAGTATTTGTAATTAATTTCTGTTCGATGCTTATTCAGGCCTGCCGCCTATGGACGCCCTCTACTGTTGTTCAACACCTATACAAAGAGTTGCGACAACCCAGGATTTAACGCCATATTGTTTTCAAATGGATCCACACCGCTGCCGCTCGCGTGATATTTTTTCCCAGGTCAATCAAGAACATAGGGCTCTAGCGAGCGCTGCCATTGGTTGATACAAATCACGTGCCTCAAACTTCTGTTTGAGACACACTGCAGCGACGACTGCAGGGCCAAGACACACTGCAGCGACAACGACCGACCGTAACGACAAACGACTTTTCAGAAAATTAGAAACTATTGTGTCCTATGAGCCATTGCACACTGACGCGACGACGACCGGCGACAACCTCGACGACAAAAATATTTAGAAACGTTTCTATTTCCCAGCGACTTTCGCCGGCGACACTTTACAAATGGCCAATCACAGCCGTTTCCATCGGCACGTGACGTCGCCATTACGTCATAAAATTATAAACCAATAGTCGCGTTCACACGGTCATGATTTGGCTCGAGCCAAATGGGCTAGATTTGGCTCGGGCCAAATTTGGCTCGGGCCGGTTTGAGTCGGCGCGTTCACACGTACGCAAGTGAATACTGTCTGTCAAATTCAAATTCAAAGTAAAATAAATTTTATTGCACAAATATCTCACAGATAAATTGGCAGTATGTCGCGAGATGGCGTTGTTTACTATTTAGAGTGTTTACTTACGTTCCGAGTTTAATTATCAATCTTGAAAACGTGCATCCTGATCAAATTTTTCGAATTTTTATACTGTTTTGGAACTTTTATACTGTTTTGGAATTTTTATACTGTTATAAAGTTATACTTTTTATACTGTTTCAACCGATTCTACCTCTCTACCGCTCGCCGAAAGCTGGTGCTAAATGATTGGACTGCGGGCCCTGGTCGCTGACCGTTTGTCGATGGCCCAAATGCTGGGCACAGGCACTAAAATAAGGCGTGCGGGGCAAAAAACGGTCCATGTGAACATGCGGTCGCTCTCGAAGCCAAAATCTGGCACGGCCATAATAGGGGCTCGGGCACCAAAAACGTCCGTGGGAGAACGCGCCATAATAGCCTGAGCGCAGGAAGTAGACGGTCCACCAGCGCTTAAAGCTGCAACCGCCTGTCAGAAGAACAGTAGGGGCCGCGAACCATCTAACCAAAACGTGCGAAGGCCACGCGGCTCAGCCATTCATACTCTGATTATTTCTACGTTCAGATATAATTAATACATGATGACTGCGTATATATAGGGGCCTGTAAACCTCTATTATAATTCTCCGTTAATGCAAAGAAGCGTATTTTACATCAATTATTGAAACAGCAGCCATGGGCAGAGATTTTTTGCACAAGTGTGCCTCAAGAGTGGACTGTAGTTGAGTTGCTGGTGAACTTGTCTGTTACGATGATGCGGGCGTTAGGTCGGCGCAGTGTGGCTAGCGCCAGTCGACCGACACTTTGTCGTTTGTCGTTACGCCCGTCGGTCAGCTGTCGCTGCAAAGTGTGTCTCTGGCGCTGCGGCCCTATGTGTACACGACTGCAGGAATGTGACCAGTAACCACTAACGCCAAAGACCTCGTGAATCCTAAACTCTAAACACCTAACCCTAACTCCTAAACCCTAACCCAACCCCGCAATTTTAAAAGTTACTAGACAAATCCCCCGGACAATCACAGGCCCCGGACAATTACCCCGCGACAATGACCCCCCGGATCAATACCCCCCATAGCATTTACGACGCCACCATGCCATTTACCACCCAGGACAATTACGCCGGGACCCGGACATTTTACCCCACGGCCGGGACAATTAACCGAGGTCCCGACAATGACCCCGCCCGGAACATATTACCCCGACGACAATTTACCCAACGGACATATTACCGCCAGCCGACAATACCCACGCCCGACAAAGACCCCCCGACATTATTACCAGCACCCGACTAAATTACCACCCCGGACCGATTTACCCACACCCAGGACAGATCCACTCCCTCGACAGATAACACCGCCCCACCGAGACATTTACCCAGCGGCGCGCGGCGGACAATTACCCCGCGACGACATATTACCGCCCGGGACAATTAACCCCCGACATTTAGCCCCCATGCCAATTACACGACAGCCGGCCGAACCAATCACCCCCCGACATTACCTCCCCACGACAATGAACCCCGCCGGAATTACCGACCACCCGACAAAATTACTCCCGCCGAGCATACCGCCCCGAACAATTACCCCCCCCCGGACATCTTACTGCAACTTGTGTTTATTATTCAATTGTTGAACAGATGATAGCAGGCAGGAGGGTCGAGAGGAGGGAAGAAGGTGGTGAGGAGGAGGGGAAAGAGGGGTGGGAGTGGTGGAGGAGGAGGAGAGGAGGAGAGGAGGTGGAGGAGGAGGAAGCAGAGGCGGATGGAGGAAGAGAGGGGGAGAACTGTGGGGGAGAAACGTGGCGTGGAGATGAGGAGGGGGGGAGAAGTGATGAGAGGAGGAGGGGAAAGGTGGAGAGGAGAGGAGGATGGAGGAGGAGGAGGAGGGAGAGGGAAGAGAGGAGGAGGAGGAGAGGAAGGAGGAAGGAGCGATAGAGGAGGAAGAAAAGGAGAGGAGGAGAGGAAAGAGAGAGGAGGTGGAGGACGGGAAGGAGGAGGAGGGGGGAGAACAGTGGGAAGAAAGTGGTTGGAATGGATGAGGGGGGAGAAGGTGGAGGAGGAGGAGGGGGGAAGAAGGTGGAGGAGGAGGAGAGGGAGAGGAAGGAGATTAGAGGATGAAGGAAGAAGTAAAAGGAGGAGGAAGAAGAGCTGGTTGGAGGGGAGGAGGGAGAAGAAGAGAGAGAGAGAGGTGAGCAAGAGGAGGAGGAGAGAGAAGACGGAGGTGAAAGGAGGAGTAGAGAAGGGAGGAGGTATCGGAGGGCTAGGATGGGAGAAGGAGAAGGTGGGGTGAGGGAGGAGGAGAGAGGCGAGGGGGAGGATAGAGGTTGAAGGAGGAGGAAGGAGGAGAAGGAGGAGAGTGGAGGGAGGAGGAGAGGAGATGGAAAAGGAGGAAGGAGGAAGAAGAGGAAGGAGAGGAGGAGAGAGGAGAGTGGGGGATGGGAGGAGCGTAGCG
The DNA here is from genome assembly GCF_000485595.1 of Priapulus caudatus. Classification (NCBI taxonomy): domain Eukaryota; kingdom Metazoa; phylum Priapulida; class Priapulimorpha; order Priapulimorphida; family Priapulidae; genus Priapulus; species Priapulus caudatus. The sequence continues at coordinate 10,235 of NW_014581549.1, forward strand.
GAAGAGGCGCCTCTACTCCTCTACCCCCATCCACTCCCGCTCCTCCTCCTCCATCCTGCCTCCAATCTACCATTCTCACTGCCTCTCCTCCTCCTCCACACACAGCTTCTCCTCTCCTCATTCCACCCCACCTGACGGCTCCACTACCTCGTCACCCCTCCTCCTCCTCCTCTATACCACCCGGTCTCACCCCCTTCCTCCTCCCCACCATTCTCTCCACGTTGCTCGCCCCTCCTCATCTCCCCCTTCGACTC
>NW_014581550.1:0-7492 GCF_000485595.1 Priapulus caudatus
GGAGGCAGAGATGGGGGTACAGAGAGGGAGAAGTAGAAAGAGGCAGAGCAGGGGGAGAGTGAGAGGGAGTGAGAGAGATGGGAAAGGGGCAGAGAAAGGGGAAGGGAGAGAGGAAAGAGAGGGAGGGCGAGAGATGAGAGAAAGAGAGATGGAGCGGGAGAGAGAGAGAGAGGGAGGGAGAGAGAGAAGAGAGGGATAGAAAGAGAGAGAAAGGTTATAGGAGGTACTAAAGCAGGCATCCTTTGTGCATACACGCGTAAAAGGGGTGGACAAATACATTCTCTTCCTTATACGTATACGCGGGTGTGCACACGTGCGTGCCTACATGCTTGTGTGCGTACATGTGTGTGTGTGTGTGTGTGTGTGTGTGTGTGTGTGTGTGTGTGTGTGTGTGTGTGTGTGTGTGTGTGTGTGTGTGTGTGTGTGTGTGTGTGTGTGTNCCGTCGGTCGCCGGCGTTGCGAACCTTTGAATGCCGAAACGACAAGTGTTTAAGCTACGAAGAAAGAGTGTGCGTGAGCGGCCATAGAGAGAGAAGGGACCGAGAGAGAGGAAGGAAAGAGAGAGACCGAGAGAGAGCAGAGCAGGCAAGACGAAGAGCGAGAGGGAGAGGAAGGGCGGGAGAGAGAGGAGAGAGAGAGAGAGAGAGAAAAGAGAGACGCGCACGGAAAATGGGTGAGCGAGAGAAGAGAGTTGAGAGAGAGAGAGCAGTTGAGAGAAAAGAAAGACGAGAGAGAAGGAAAAGGGAGAGCCCCCGAGACCGAGAGAGAGGAGGAGAGGACGATGCGAAGTGAGAGCAAGAGCATGACGAGAGAGAGAGAGAGAGATGAGAGAGTGAGCCGCCGAGCAGAGAGAGAGAGCAGAGAAAGAGAGAAAGCAGATTGAGCGAGAGAGATGGAGAGAGACAGAGAGAAAGCAGAGAAGAGAGATGAGGGGAGAGAGAGAGCGAGACGAGTAATAGCATATGAAAACAGTTACGGTTCTATCTATTGTCTTTGCATACTCTAATGGGTCTCACGCCTTATATAATCTCGCCTGACCCTCACAGATAAGACTTCAAAAGATCGCGAACTGTGTTATAGAAATTTGAAACTCACACGCAAAACCATGAAATTCAACAATAAATCGGTTCGGGAGTCGCAAATCCTCCGGCATGCATTGCAAGCATAAAGCCTATCACGTTTTTAAGAGCTCGTGTGTGCACCCACACCTACCTATACCCTACCTAACCTCCTTTTAAGAACCTTAAACGCTTTTTATCTCGTATCGACACTGCGCGGGAGGTAAAGCCTGCGCATGCGCGGTACGTGTGGCGGGGCTAGTACCACTTGGCTGACCCGCGTTCTGAATGGACAATAAAAGGTTTAGATAGGCGCCGGCGAGTGCGAGCTTTCCAGCGATCCAATTCATTGTATCTTATCGTGTTCAGATGCAGGGAGAGAGACGGAGAGAGAGACCCCGAGAGAGCAGAGAGAGAGGGGCCAGAGACGTGGGAGTACATAGGGGCGGAGGAAGGGAAAGGACGAGGGGCCGAGGGACGCAGAGATTGGGGGTTTACAGAGGGGAGGAGGGAGGGGGGGAGGAGAAGCGGAGAGAGCACGAGCCCAGTGGGGGGACAGAAAGGGGAAGGCCCGCGAGGGCAAAGGCAGACAGTGCCCAGGAGGAGTGGGGATACAGAGGGGGAAGGAGGGAGGGGAAAGGCAGAGAGAGGGCAGAGATGTGGGGATACATAGGGAGAGAGGTGAGGAAGGGAAGAGGTGGAGGAGGCAAGTGGGCGGTTTACAGAGGGGGCGGAGCGGGAAGGAAAGAGCGGCCGGAGGAGCAGAGCCAGATAGGGGGTACAGCACGAGGGAGAAGTAGAAAGAGGCAGACGCGAGGGGAGAGTGTCAGAGGAGTGAGAGAGATGGGAAAGAGGCAGAGAAAGGGGGGAGGGAGAGAGGAAAGAGAGCGAGCCCCGAAGAGAGAAGAAAAGATAGATGGAGCGGATGCCGACGAGAGAAGCCGAGGGAGCGCGCGAGAGAGGAATGAGACAGGATAGAAGGAGAGAGAACAGGTTATTAGAGGTACTAAAGCAGGCATCCTTTGTGCATACACGTCGTAAAAGGGCCGTGGAACAAATACATTCTCTTTCCTGTATACGTATACGCGGGCTGTCGCACACGTGCGTGCCTACAGCTTCGTGTGCGCACAGTGTGTGGTGTGCTGCGATGCGCGCATGTGGTGTGGCCTGTGTGTGTGTGTGTGTGCTGTGCGTGGTGTATGTGTTGGCCGGTCGTGCTGGTGTGTATGTTGGTGTGTGTGATGTGTGTTTGTGGCCCGGGCTGTTGGTGTGTTGTGTGTGCTGGGTGTGTGTGTGTGTGTCGTGTGATGGTGTGTGTGTGGTGTGTGCTGCCATGTGTATGTGTGCTGTATCGTGTGTGTGTGTGTGTGTGCTGTGCGCGTGTGTGTGTTGTGTGCCATGTGTTGGTGGGTGTGTAGTGTGTGGTGTGTGTGTGCCACGCCTCTGGGTGTGTGTGCGGTGTGTGTGCTGATGGGGTGGGTGTGGTGTTGCGTGTTGTGTGTGGGGGTCGTTGTGTGCGGCGTGGCGCCTGCGTGTGGCAGTGCCTGTGCGAGTGCTGCTGTGCATGCTGTTGTGCTAACGGGCGCGTGTGTGTGCATACATGCGTCTGGTGCCGTTGTGCTGTGCTTCTGTCCATGCACAGTAATTGTTAGTATAGGTCGAATTCTGCACTGAACTCGCCCTGCCTCACTTCCACCGCCCCGCTTGCATACGTGTCCTCATCCCCCGCCTTCTGTGGTTTGTGTTTTGGTTTTGGCATACGTGCCTCTTTTTCTCCCGGGACCCTGTTCTGCGCTTCCCAGCATCCTTTTCCCCACCCGCCCTACATAGCTGCGTTGCCCTCCTATGCCCGCGCTAAGCGGCTGCCCCTTCCCCACTTCCCCTCCCTGCTGCCCTGGCTTGCCCTCCCCGCTCCTAATCAGCTTCCCTTCCCCCGTATCACAATGATGGCTCCCTGCTTCGGCTGCCAGCCCCTCCCTCCCCCCCGTCCCTCCCTCCCTCGCCTCCCCCGCCCCTACATAGCTCTCCCTCCTTCCACGTACATTAATAGATGCTCCCTGCGTTGGCTGCACCCCGTCCCTCCCTCCTTTTCCCTCCTCCCCTCCCTTCCTCCTTCCCTCCCTCTCCCTCTTACATAAGTTCCCTCCTCCCGCCGTTACCATCAATGATGCTTCCTGCTTTTGGCTGCCACCCTGCCCTTCCCTCCCTCCCTCCCTTCCTCCCTCTTTTTCCCCTCGCTTCTCACATAGCTCCCCCTCCTCCCCGTACATCAGATGATGCTCTCCTGATTGATCGCACTCCTCCAATGATGGTTGCTAAATGGCACGAACAATCAGCGACCCGCTGACGGTAGCGGCCGTCAAAGCCGCTTTTATATTATGCTTATATGTGCGACACATGTTTACATGAAACCATAGCTGTTGTTGCTGCTGCTGGCTGGGTGGTGGTGGTGTGTGTTGCTGTGCTGCTGCTGTCTGCTGGTGTGGTGGTGGAGGTGGTGGTGGTGGTGGTGACGATGCTGCTGTGGTAGTGGTACTGGTGTGGTGCGTGGTGTGGTGGGGTGGTGGTGGAGGTGGTGTCGTGGTGGAAGGTGGTGGTTGGTGGTAATGGTGCATGGTGGTCCGGGGGGTGGTGGGGTGCTGGTGGTGGTGGAGGTGGTGGTGTGGTGTGATTGGTGGCTGGTGGTGGTGGCTGGAGAAGGTGGTGGTGGTGGTACATGGTGATGGCTGGTGGTGGTGCGTGTGGTCCGGTGTTGGTGCTCGGATGGGTGGTGGATGGTGGTGGTACTGGTGGTGGTCGGTGGGGTGGCCGTGCATGGTGGTGGTGGTGGAAGGTGGCTGATGGGTCGAATGTCTGATGGTGCGTGCGTGGTCGGTGGTGGTCGTGTGCGCTTTGGTGGTGGACGGTCGGTGGTGTGGCTGGTGGTGGTGATGGTGGTGGTGGTGTCCAGGGGTCGGTGGTGGTGGTGGTGGTGGTGCGTGGGGTGGTGGTGTCGGTGGCTGGTGGTTGGTGCTGGTGGTTGGTGGTAGTGCGTGAGACTATCTGGTGGTGCGTGGTGGTGCTGGTGGTGGTGGAGGTTGGTGTGTGGTGGGTTGGTCTGCTGGCTGCTGCTGCTCGGTGGTGGTGGTAGTGAGTGGTGTGTGGTGGTGGTGCGTGGTGGTGGGTGGTGGTGGTGGTGGAGGGTGGTGGTGGGACGTGGTGGTGGCTGGTACATGGTGATGGCTGGTCGGGTGGTGCGTGGGTGCGTGTCGGTGGTGCTGGTGGTGGTTGGAGGTGGGTGACTGGGTGGTGTGGTGGTGGTGGTGGTGGTGGTTGGTGGTGGGGGGTGGTGGTGGGGTAGATGGCGCCTGATCGCGGTGGTGTGTGGTCGGTGGGTGGTTGGTGCTTGGTGGTCGGTGGAAGGTGGTTCGGTGGTGGTGTGGTGGTGAATGGTGTGGTGGGTGGTGTGGTGTGGGTGTGTGTGCTGGTGCGTGGTGGTGGTGGTGGTGGTGGTTCGGTGGTGGTGTGGTGGTGGTGTGGTGGTCGTAGTGGTGATGTGGTGGTGGTGGTGCTGGTGGTGGTGGAGGGTGGTGGGTGGTGGTGGTCGCTGCTCTGCCTGCTGCCTGCTGCGTCTTAGGGTGGTGCGCTAGTGTCTGGTGTTGGGTGGTGGTGGTGGTGGTGCGTCGGTGGGGGTGCGCGTGCGGGGGTGGTGGGGTTAGGTGGTAGTTCGGTGCGTAGTCGGTAATGGTGGTGCGTTGGTGTTGGTGTGCTGCAGCTGCTAGTACTGGTCGGCGGTGGTGGTGTGGTGATGGTGGCTGGTCGTGTCCGGTGGTAGTGGGGTGGCGGTGATGCTGCCTGCTCAATGGTTGGTGGTTGGCTGGTGGTGAGTGCTGCTGCACGCTGCCTCAGTACTGGTGCGTTGCGTGGTGCGTGGGTGGTGGTGCGTCCAGCTGTTGGCTGGTTGTGGTGGGTGGTGGGTACTGGTCGTGGCCGAATGCTGGTGCGCGTGCGTGGTGTGGCTGGTGGGTGGTGTGGTGGTGCGCTGCGTGGCCGGCTGTGGTGGTGGTGGTGGTAGTGTGGGTGGTATGCGTGCTGCTGCCGCTACTTTACTACTGCTTCTATACTGCTTCTACTACTGCAAGTTACCTCGGGCTGCTGCTGCTGCTGGCTACTACTGCCTTCTACTACTGACTACTGCTGCTGCTGGCCGGCTGGCTACTGCTGCCTACATGCCAGCTACTACTACTACTTTTGCCCTACATTACTGCTGTTTCACATCTTACAGTGATGCTCACGCGTGGGGCAAGCGTCATTTCCATCATCAGCAGTGAAGGCTGCTCCACCGGGTAGTTAATCTATACTTAATTTACGTCGCCACCGTCTTCACCGCCGGCGGCAAATTCCCCCGTAATTCATAAACGAGTTAAATTTGAGTGAGCTCTTTCTTTCCCCACCCCCACCAACACACCCACAAGCCGAAAGGAGTTCAAGCCGGCTCAAATATCGGGCCGCTCTAATAATGCCTGTCGAAGAATCGCGGATGTTGCTTGTATGATGCTGTAGATGGGATGTTGAAGGGGTGACATATGGGAGGATGCTGCGAGAGCGACCGGTATGGGATATGCCTGGGGGAGGGGATGCTGGCGGGAGGATTGCTGGCCTGCAGGGATGGCTGGGGGTAGGATGCTGCGGGAGGATGCTGGGGATGCTGGGAGGATGCTGGAGTGAGGATGCTTGGTGGAGGATGCTGGGGAGGATGCTGCCGGGGGAGGGATGCTGGGGAGGATGCTGGGAGATGCCTGGGTCCGAGGCGATTGCTGGCGTGAGGATCTGGGGAGGATGCCTGGCGCGGAGGAGCTGGCGGGAGGATGCTGGGTGAGGAGCTGAGGGAGGATGCTGGCTGAGGATGCTGGGCGAGGATGCTGGGGTGAGGGATGCTGGGGTGCAGGATGCTTTGGTGAGCATGCTGGTGTGAGGATGCTGGGTGAGGATGCTGGTGATTGATGCTTGGGGATGAGGATTGCTGGCGAGAGTGATGCTGGCGTGAGATGCTGAGGTGAGGATGCTGCGGTGGGATGCTCGGCTGAGGATGCTGGGGGAGGCATGCTTGGTGGAGGATGTGGGTGAGGATGCTGGTGAGGATGCTAGGTGAGGATGTGGGCGTGAGGATGCTGTGGAGGATGCTGGGGGAGGATGCTGGGGGAGGATGCTGGGGGAGGATGCTGGGGGAGGATGCTGGGGGAGGATGCTGAGGGAGGATGCGAGGGAGGATGCTGGGGGAAGGTATTCGGGGTGGATGCTGTAACGAAGATGCTATATAGTGGGTAGCATTCTGCAGAGAAGATGCTGGGGAGGATACTACATAGAAGATGTTGGGGGAAAGGAGGAGGGGGAGGAGGCTGATGCGAGAGGTGCCTTGTGTGTGTCAGCACTCGACTGTTGCTAATGCAGTTACGCGCTCGGGTTGCGACTGGAGAGCTGGCAGGCTCCTTGGCAGCACTCCGCTGAGCTGACCTAGAGAGCAGGAGAGGAGGGAGAGAAGGGGTAGAAAGGAAAAGAGAGCCAGGGAGGGATAGAGAGAGAGAGTTGGAGATAGAGAAAGAGTGAGAGAGAGAGAGAGAGAGAGACATCTGTCCACGAACATTGACCTCAGCGATTAATGCTTTACAACGATAAAAATTATATTGGAGATCTCTATTATTCACTTATGACAATTTAATATAATATCAATAGACTCTAGATAGATTGACTCCTATTGATAGACTCCTCCTTGATAATAATATAATAGTGATATGTATTATGTATATAATGTAATGTATACATATAATATATTATTAGCTATAATCAAAACGTGATTCTAGATGATAGAGATCTATAAAGATAGATATATAGAGATAGATCTATAATAGATCGATAATAATCTATAAAGATTGTATCTATACAATGCGACAATCCTCAACTAATTTTGGCCGCCATTTGTTTTTGCCAACACGCATGCGCCGTGAGCCCCGCTATCCCCAGCAATACCATATATGGACGTATCGACGGTGGAATTTCATTTCAACGCATTTTGTACATTAATGCTAATGTTAGCGAGTGATTTCGTTTATCCGCCGGATATATTTATCATACGCGCACACGCGTGCGTGCATGTGTATGTTACGCTGAGTAATAAATAAAGTTATGAATCCGCACATCAATAAAGGATACATGACGCCATGTCGCCATGTCGCCATGTCGCGATAGGTGAGGTGTGATCAACAGATTCCGGCGGGGTACTACTGTGACAAATATCGGATATATACACGATGACGCGCGAACACGCATACGCACACACACGCACGCGCACACACGCGCGCGCACGCGCGAACACGCACGCTCACACACACACACACACACACACACACACACACACACACACACACACACACACACACACACACACACACACACAC
>NW_014581550.1:8492-10482 GCF_000485595.1 Priapulus caudatus
CACACGCACGCACACACGCACGCACGCACGCCTCCACACACGCGTGCACGCACTGACACACACCCACACACGCGTGCGCGCACGGACACACACCCACACACGCGTGCGCGCACGGACACACACCCACACACGCGTGCGCGCACGGACACACACCTACACACGCGTGCACGCACGGACACACACCCACAGACGCGTGCACGCACGGACACACACCCACACACGCGCGCACGCACGGACACACACCCACACACGCGCGCACGCGCGCACGTACAGACACACACCCACACACGCGTGCACGCACGGACACACACGCACAAGCACGCACACTGCCTTAGTTCACTATAGCGATAGTAACCGCAATAGTCCGAAATTAAAATCACGCCTCAGTTAACAATGTATCTGTAGAGATTAACTTTCCTAGCATTTCAGAACATTATTTTTTTTGCTTTTATAACATATATATATAATATATAGTGAGCTATTTCACCAATAGCTGTATATGTCTATAGCGTAAAATCGCATTATATCATCAATGTATATGTTGCGCTGTGAGATTTAGGATTACCTTTAAATGATTACTTGATGGTGATGTTGAAACCACGCAACGAAACAATAAGTGTGGGTGTGTGTGTGCATGAGTGCGTGCGTGAGTGCGCGTGTGCGTGCGTGTGTGTGTGTGTGCGTATGTGCGCGCACGTGTGTGTAGGTGTGTGCGTGCGTGCGTGTGTGCGTGCATGCGTGCATGCGTGCGTGCGTGCGTGCGTGCGTGTGTGCGTGCGTGCGGCTGTGTTTGTGTTTGAGAGAAGCTGTTACAACATCGACACGATGGTTAACCTGATGACGCTACACCACGCAGCATCCTTTGTGAATTAACCAAACACTGCAACATCGATTATTCATGCAGTGTCATCACTTCACTCCATCTCGCACTGAAACTTAGGTTTCTATTAGTTCGTTCTCAGTTACTTTCCCCCTTTCCCTTTCACAAGCTTCCTCTTTTGATATCGGTATTGCGATTGATAACTCCCGGTTGCGATCCGGTTCTCTATTTCTTTTTTTTACGCGCTCTCCTCTCTCTCTCTTTTTCTCAGTATATATATATATATATATAGAGAGAGAGAGAGAGAGTGAGAGCAGAGGGCAGAGAGAGAGAGAGCAGATGACGAGCAGAGAGAGGAGAGAGAGGAGAGAGAGAGATAGAGAAGAGAGAGAGAGGAGAGAGAGAAGAGGTGAAGAGAGAAGAAGGCGATACCGAGAAAGGGGGAGCAATGGAGATAGAGAGAGGGGGAGAGAGTGGAGGGAGATGAGAGGATTGCAGCAAGAAAGACATAGAGAGAGTGAGAGCAAGGGAGAGTATGCAGTCCGATCTTATATAACTCGACAGCAAGATCAATTGTTCGCAAGGAGTTTTCTGATCAGCATAATGCTCTCGGCACGTAAGTTTCATCCTGGCAAGACACTCGAAGCGAAACACACACGAGAGCACGCGAGCACAGGCGGAGAGACTGCGTGGAGAGAAAAGAGAGTCCAAAAGATACAAAAGAGACAGGCATAGAGAGAGAGTGTGTGAGAGAGATAGAGTAGAAAGAAGAGAGAGAAGAGAGAGAGAGAGAGACGAGAGAAAAGAGAGAGAGAGACGAGAAGAGAGAGCGAGAGAGAGAGAGAGAAAAGATGAGAGAGAGAGAAGAGAGAGAGAGAGCGCTCAGTGCAGCAACCAGGCAGAGCAGCAAGAGAAGAGAAGAGAGGGAGAGCAGAAGAGAGAGAGAGAGACGAGAGAATAGAGAGAGAGAGTGTGAGAAAAGAAAAAGAAAACAGATGCAAGAGAGAGAGAGAGAGAGAGAGAGCGCGCTGGCGATAAGGAGAGCCAGCAGAGAGAGAAAGAGAGAGAGGGAGAGAGCGCGCGCAGCGAGAGGAGAGAGAAGAGAGAAGGGAAGAGAGAGAGAGAGCAGCAAGAAAGAGGGAAAAGCAAGCAATATGTAATATAGGCTTA
>NW_014581551.1:0-10474 GCF_000485595.1 Priapulus caudatus
CCGCGCATAGCGCGGGTTTCAGCTAGTACATATTAAAAGTAGAAACAATTAAGAACCTATTTAAGAACCTTTTGAGCCTAATTTTTCAGTAAGCACCATTTATATAAGAACATGTTGAGGCTAACTTGGAAAAATCTATGTTCTTATACGCGGGTTTTTACTGTATCTTACTGTATCTTTTACTGTATTTTTACTTGTATCCAATTTTACATCAACCATTTAAACAGGTTCATTTTTTATGACTGTAAATGTGTGTAACTAATTTCCAGGGCTGTATTCTGCATCTCGTAATTGTAACATGGTTAGGGTAAGGTTAGTGTTAATGGTCTGTACTTCAGCTAGCTTAATATGATACTCATAACCTTCTAATAGTTGTCCAAGTCTAGCATTAAAATTATCTATTGTTATAGCTTTAACAATGGTTGCTGGCAGAACATTCCATGAGTTTACCACCCTCTGGTTGAAGGATCTATGTTGTACTAGCACCCTGGATGTCCTAAAACAGTGTCAGTGGATTCCCCATAGTAATCACCTGTTAACCTCATAAAAACTGGCTCATGGCTCATACAAAACTGAAAAAATTTTCAAGGACTTTTCAAGAACATTTTATCAGAAATTCAAGGACATTTTATCGGACATTTTATCGGAATATCGGAATTCATACACAGAACAAAACATACCTGGATTAATTTAATAATCCCATTCTTAATCACTGTCACCTCTAAAACTTACCTGGATCACATTAATAAACCCTTCTAAACACTATCACTTCTACAACATACCTTGATTTACTGACTGATATTACTGACTTACTGTAATTTGTGATCATCATTTAACTGTCTATCGTGTCTATATAGCTTTTTAAGCTCATTTAACTCAATTTCACTTTATTGAGGTTTGCACATTATTGATGGTACAAAATTTCTTTTTATTACAGGCAAGGATTTTTTCTAAATATTCAAGGACATTTTCATGAAATTCAAGGACTTTTCAAGCACAAAATCAACATTTACTAAATTCAAGTACTTTTCAAGGACTCCCCTCAAATTCAAGGACTTTTCAAGGACTGTGCGAACTATGTGGCTACTGTTGGTATGTTTCTTGCTCAGGGGTCGAAATAATCGATGGTCCGATGGTCCGGGGTCATCAAATAATCAGGAGGACCATCAGATTTTCAAAGTCAATAGTCCGATGGACCATTGCATATTTTGGTCCCATTTACAATAAACAATTACTGTATCGTTTGATACATTCATTGTAGGTAAATAATTAAACCATGTTATCACCATGTAAAATCTCTTTCAAGTACGCTTCCACGCCGCATTACTTTTAGAGAACAATTTGAAATTTAGGAGGACCATCTAAATTTCAAACTAGATGGTCTTATGGATCATCTCTTTTTTCTCCTTATTTCTACCCCTGTTGCTTGTCAGAATTTTGTACACTTCAATTAGATCCCCATCTCACTCTCCTCTGTTCCAATGAATATAGACCTAGCATGTCCAATCTTGTGTTATAGTCAAGGTTTCTGATGAAGTGAACTAGCTTGGTCACAGTCCTTTGGGCTCTTTCTAAGGTGTTTATATAATTTCTAAAAGTGAAATGAGAATGTTTATACAATACTCAAGCTGGGAGTCTACGAAATGATTGTGTAGCATGAAGAAGCTTTGTTTTATATGATCTTTTGACCGAACTGAACACCTCAATTTTGTTAGTTGCTCTGGTACAGTGTTATAAGGATTTCATGTTACTGCCTGGCTGGGTTTAGCTCTGCTGGTGTAGCACCTTCGCTCCTGGGGCTACACCAGGAAGAGCTAAGCCAAGCTGAGAGTCAGACGTAATAACATCCAATACGTCTCTGGTCCAGAGCTCTAAAAGTATTGGAACCGACAGTTGTTAGCTAATGACGTAATGTCATAATACCACTATTACCGCTGAGAGGGTCTATGTACCCCGGAGTACTGCCGGAACGTACCCTGGTACTATCTAATATGCCGGACTGTACCTCGCCTACTCCACTAACGAGTCTAGGGAGTCGCCTACGCCTACTCCCTAACCCTAACCATATCACATAGTGACCAGGGTACGTTCCGGCAGTACCCTGGGGGACATAGACCCATATTATAGAGCACTATTAGTATTACTAATACTAGTATTACCAGTTAGTTAGATAGCCATCCACTATACTACTACTACTAGTACTAGTACTACTACTACTAGTACTAGTTATTATATACAGAATGGTCACTGAGGCAGGATAGACGTTAATACTGTCACAATTCACTAGCCACTATAAATTATTATAAATAGTGGTCAGTACTGCCACTGTGACAGTAGTCAGTAGTCAGTACACTGTACAGTAGCCGAGTAGGAAAAGGGAAGTTAGTCAGTGAAAACAGTCTGAAAAAATACCATATGCCATATTCCTAGAAAAATGGTTCCAGTGCGGACATGACAACAGCAGCAACATCTGTACGCTCTGCTGTTCTCCAGGTGCAGCCGATTGGCCCCTTTTAGATTAATTCTCATGGTTAATTTCACATGAAAACAACGTTTACAAATAAACACTGACGAAATGTCTTCCGCTGGTATATAAAAGTAGTTCAACTTGTTGTTTGTATGACGTCATGTCCAAATGCGCTACTAATAAATATATTCCATATGTAGTGAGAAAGTCAGTAAGGGGTCCTATTTTGCCATTATTTTGGTATGGTGCACAATGTTTTTGTTTATAGCGCGGAAAATATAAAATATTTGTAAAACTAGGCGTAATTAATTATGTGCTATTGCACTATTTTATTACGTCACCCGCTAGGGGCGCAACTCTCGCATTTTGAACTTTGACCTCAACGCACATTGCTCAAGTTTGATCAGTTACTTCGATTCGTTCTCATTAAGACTTCTTCGTTGTCAGGATGATGCGATTAGAGCCTAAAGGTGCTAAGGCGGATCCTGAAGCGGAAAAGAAGGAGGCGAAACGCCAGGTGCTATCAAGCATACAGCAGTTTGTCTTGGTTGTAGCAGTTGTTAGAGCAGGTGATTTGATACTTACTCAATGTCACTGACACTGTCAGTGTCAGTGATGCTCAAGGGGTCGTTATCATAATCAGGTACTACATATATGTATACACAAAGTGTACCCTAACCCTAACCCTAAACATACCTCATATAAAAATATAAACATTTACTATACTAAGCAACCTAAAACTACCTCGGGTATATATCTGTAGTACCTGATACGACAACGACCCCCTCTGCGTCAGTGATACACTACTCAATCAATCAATCAGGTCGAGTCTCCTTAGGAAGAATGGTGATGGCATGCCAGGATGGTCTGTGCAGCATAATTAACCGAATTTCATCGGCTGACTGCAGGCCAGTATCGCGTCTGAGTAGGTCAATGTACGTCAGTCGCTGGCCGCCCCGAGAAGCCCGACCCTGTTGAGGTTCCCAGAGATCGAACCAAGTCGTGCACGACAACATTACTGCGCCAAACGCAATCTTCTTGATCGTATCTTCGATACGATAACTACTCACTAGCCACTACTCATATGTATAAACTATTACTAATACTATAGTCATAAGTACTAGTAGTAATAATACTAATATAGACTACTCTAATTGACTGGAAAATGCAGAAATAAATCTGCCTTTGCTGAATGATGTTGAGTGGAACTGCATAAATGTTTTGATAATGTATTGGTGATCAATTAAATGCCATATTAATGTTACAGTCGTATTGGATAAATAAGTATTTTTATCGTGTCTTCTAGCACCATGGATCATAGAACAGCTGAGTGGATGAACGGGTAAATGAAGAACACAGAGGCAAGACAACATGATGAATTTGTAAATATGGACTACAGAGGGCAGCAGATGTACTACAGATGGCTCTACACGGATTGACCTAGGAATGGAAATATGAGCCAAAACTGATGGACAGCACAATGAACGATAGTCCTACAGTGATACGAACAGGGTTCATACAGGTCCCGGAAAACTGGGAGGACCCTAAATTTTTTAAATGACATTGTCTAGATTATGATAAAGATCTGGTCTTCAAATGCCTGATTATGTGCAGCCCAGTGGGTGTGTTTGTCTGCCGCTCAGTAAACACCAACCTCTTGGTAATCATTGGTCCTTACAGTGTAACTGTAGCAATTGATATACGTGTTTCCGTTTGTTTAGTGTAATAAAATATACATGTGTATAAAGAATCTATTGTACTCTTTTGTAGAAGTTTATTATGTCACAGTTCTTCTAGTCTACAGCTTCTACTACCGATTCGTTCATTTTGGGATTACATCAAACTTTCCATGGATGAAGTTAGTATGCACCTGAGTGGCAATATACATTCACTACAAATCATCAGTCAATCGGATCAATCTGAATTCAGTAGGATTTCAGGCCACTTAGAAGTAACTGGACACAAGCTTTAACAATCAACACCCTTGTCAATGGTCACAGTAAAATGGTTTAGACCACCACCATGAATAATGCATGTGATCTGGCTTTGTTAAATACAACATGTGCGTTATTGTCAACAAGCTTCTAGATGGGACTGCAGACTTGCTGTTCAATATAAATCATAATATAAAAAACATACATTTTCAATGAGTAAAAAATGTTTAATTTCCTATATTTATATGGAGGGTATGCTGTATATCATATGAGCTTTAACAAAAATAAACAAGATACAATAACCTAACCCTAAGCACACAAACTAAGCATTTGATTCACCAGATTCGACTCCATAGATTATGACTTCTGTGACATGACATTGTGAATGGGGTAGTAAATAGTAAATCTAACCAGATCCTTTACCACCTATATATATTACAATTAGATAAATACACATGGGACAACATACATGAACATCTTGATGACACTGAGAATTAACAACATTTTATCTTATATTTGTAGCTAACCTATTTACAATCGATGGGATTATGTATAAAGTCCCTTGAATATTTCAGCCATGCAGCCTCACATATGACATCACCTAAACGGGTAGATATTCTTTATTAATGCCTAAAAAATATCTGTTACAGACACCACACTACACAAAGATATATGTACTAATTCAATAGTGAATTAATTAATATTTAATATAACATGTTATATAATATAATATAATATATATGTTATTAAAGGTCTAACACATCGGGTGTGTGACAGGATTGGTCGATATATGTTCAGTACACTTTCTATTTTAAATATTGTAAATATATATTCATTCATTTAAAAAACCATACAGTGTATTAATTTATATTACAATTATCACTACGGACTAATAGACGTCATATAGACTTAATTGGAACCAAGATTTACGTGACAAATGATTTGTTATACTCCAATCACTACCGACGATAACAACTGTATTGCTATTAGTCATTTGAATTATTTGATTATACAACTACAAATTGGTGTTTACTGTGTTTATCTTGCCCACTATATTTTATTAGTTATTAGCACCACTAAATAAACTGACATTTTTTATTCGTTGTAACCTGCAGCAGCCCATGCACCAGCAGCAGTGACAAGAATGACAAGGATGATGCCAACAACCATAATCTTAATGACGATAACGAGCACAGTGATGAAGATGATGACCAGTAGAACCAGACTAATAGGTTAAGAGTCAGGGGTGCTAGAACTGAGGTTTTGGTCCCATATACAATCAGGAGATTGTTCTGTATTTACATAGCTATGAAATTATAAGGGAAGTTAAAAATAATTTATTATATTTTACATATTGTTCACATTATAATGACAGTACGTGAATCCCATATTCTGATTCAAAAATGGGACTTCTGTCATTCTTCAGGTGTGCATTAACCCTTTCCTATCCCTGCATTCTCAAGAGCGATATTCTTGAACATTTCCATCCATTCAAACCATATCTCTGCTCAAAAACCCTGCTATAAAATTACAACCAATTCTGCTCCAACCCCACGGAGGAACGAGTCATAGCCAGAAACTCTGTGCCATATAAGCAGGGAATGAACTTCTCAAATAATAAATACTACAACACTGCATACATATATAAATCACTGTTCAAGTAAACTAGCCGATACAAAGGTAGTCTGATTCATACTATTATTGCTGGAGAGGAAAAGGCTACGATCAGCGATTGTTTATTTTGTGATTGTCGTTAATAACTGCACAAGCAAAGTTTGCAACACACCCAATGTATGTCTTAACTTGAGAGCTGGACCTTACTTAAAACCTTCATATGTCTTTGAACTCTCTTCACACTATCAACGTGTGATCGATAAACCTCCTGAATGGACTTATCCATCTGAGCATTAAGCACATTCCCTTGAATATTGCTGGTACGTCCGTCATCCTAGACCAGTTTTTAACTGAGTTTCATGCTTACATGCCAGCGTTTTCAGAATGCTACAATCACCATGTTGATTAGCTAGATCTACCTGTCATTCGCTCCAGGCAGATGGGTCCAGGGTTCTCCAAGAGCACTTATAGCCTGGCGGCCCGCCAGGCTATCGTCGAGCCCCGCCATCCTAAAATGCACCCGCCACTCTAAATATCATAGCCGCCATGCTAAATATCATAGCCCCCGGACCCCCTTATAGCCTTCGGCGATTTGCAACTAGGACCGTAAAGGCAGCATCCGCCATGCTATAATGAAAAAGCTTGGAGAACCCTGGGGTCAATGAAATCCCATGAAAGTAGCAGCATTCATTAGGTAAGAAAGGCAGGGTGTAGTCCTCCATGATTCCCTTGATGACTAGTGCACTACTGTCACACAGCTGTCACTAGCTGCCAGGGTACTTGGAAGCTCTCGACTGCCGTATGGTTTCGTTCAGCCTCTGTGTGAACACATGCCTCACCTTACCACAGTTGGTATTCGCCAGCCTACTAAGATTTCTCTCAATCGGGTCCAGCAAGCTCCTCTCAAGGTCATCTCCAAACTTATACTGAAGAAGAAAGCAAACTGCATTTGGAAACGTACCAGAAAGTGCCATGCATTACACATATTGCAGAATTGATCACCTACTGCCATCTGGTGATGAGTTCAAACCAATGACATTACACACTGACAAAGACAACAGATTGTTTCCCAAAACTGTCACCTTATTAAAGATGTAAAGAGGTAGGACTTACCTGGAAATTATAAGATAGAACACGTATAACAATAGCAAACAATTACTAACAACAATTGTAACAAGTTAAGCAAGGTGACACTCACAGTTCATCAACACATAGCTTGTAAAAATGCGATACAAAGTTCTTAGACTAACCTGGAGCATTGCCTGGTATACAGTTTTGAATACCATATGTTTTTCCAAGTGGAATGCGCTGCGGACACCATGGACGACGGAGGCGCCTCTATCTTGGGCTGACTGGCACACCATGCGGTACACACAGTGATCCGAGCGAAAGTTCCATTCGCACGGATACACGTACAGCTTTTCTGCAGCCAATAAAAATGCCTTGAGGTCACTACTAATTATGTACATAACACCTTAACGACTACCTAACCTGCACAGCTTTTTAAAATATCTCACAATTTTATCTCGGGATTCATTCTACGTTGAAATGCGACTTACAGATGGCTAGCCGTTAATATAAGGTAAAGTGCATTCAACTTGCTACCTGGATAGAAGCTGAATAGGATATTGATGAGGTCTTGATCACCCCAGGTAATGTTGTGTCTGTACTTGAAATAGTACTGAGTGATTTTCCTCGTCCAACCGAACTGTCGCATCTGTGTTAAGTTCATGAGCATCACACCTGAATTAACACCTGCAAAAAAGCAGCATTACTTGTGTTTTTAACATCAGTGCTTGAGAATTGACAGGAAGATAGAAGGAAAAACCAAACTAGTTAAATAATAATAATTAGCTATGTACATCTATGATATATCACTGATGAACAGGTAGTAGTAATTCACTAGAGAAAAGAAACAAGTAGCATCTCAGAACACAGTGCACACCTAGCTTGCCATAATACGGATGCCGCGCGAATCGGTTGTACCAGCCAATACCAGCATCCTCTTGCTCCTGAGTAAGTGCTGCCATCTGGCTAGAATTCATTAGATTAAAGAAATTCCAGAGATCATCAATTGGACGGAGAAACAAAGTGTCTGTGTCAACGTAGAGGATAGCATCGACTTCCGCCAGCATCTCCTGCAATTACAAAAAAAGTGCAACATTGATGGAAACCTGTCATTAATAGCAAAAGGCTAGTATGTGATGATGTTACTATATCTTTCAATTTAAACTTTACTTCCAATGAATACTTTGACAGACACTCGCAAAGCTAAATCACTCAAAAGTGTCTGCTTGATGGATTACGCATACTTACAGGCAGGAATAGTCTCTGCGCGGCACACAACTTAAACAAACTTCGCCACTGGCTTCCTCTATCTGCTGGAAATGATACTTTACTGACATTGTACTGAAATCTCCCACTGTCTGATTTCCACTTTTCAAGCTGGCGAAGAAAAACGAAATGCAGTACATCTCAGAATAGTAACAGAAAATGAGTAAAGGCTATGCACACTTCAACAGAAATGACGGAGGATGAATGCGTGCGTGTCGTCGTCCGTAATTTGCAACACTGTTCAAAGTGTATGTGGTTTCTTACCTCAGTGTTAAAGGTGGCGATCAGTTCTGGGTCAGTGATCACATGGAGGGAAAGAGGAGCTCTTGTGAAAAGCACTGCTGACTTTACCATGACAAGTGACTCTTCCACACGATCCTTACCACAGACGACAAACGCCAGATGTATGACATCATCCGAGTTCACTCTCACAACGTGACTGAAGGTAAAATACCATTTATCAGTGTAATCACAGCCAACAGCATTGGCCCGAATCCTAACCGGCCAGACAACTTGTGCGAGCACCATCTATCAACAATCAGAAATTTCAACATGATAGAATATGCACCATGACCGCAGTATATGGTACAGCAGTCTCACAAAGCGCACAAGGGCTAAGCTGCAGGTGTGTCAAAATATAGCCATTAGAGGTGTTCTCAACCTAGGTACTAGAGCACACATAAGTGCTAGAGAGTTCAAGGCTGTAAATTGGGTACCTGTAGAGTTCAGGGTAATACAACTAAAGGTCAATAGGGTTTTTAAAATATTACATAATCTCGGCCCACAGTATATGACAGAAGGTTTCATGTTAACGTCAGAAGTCCATAGTTTCTATACAAGGAAAGCTGAGATGTCTATTTTTAAACCGAGGGTGGGAAGCAGTGGGAAAAACTCTTTTACTTATACTGCAATTGAAGCTTGGAACTCTCTACCACAGCAAGTTAGGACAAATTCTGTTTATTCTAGTTTTAAGTATAATGTTAATAAATGTCTGATAGAATGGGTAGAAACATTAGAGGCAGAGGAGTTTGATTGATGATTTTTGCTACAAGAAATCAGTTGAAATTAGGCATAAGAAAAGTTTGTATCGTCTTATGACAATGTACCATTGTATGACCAGTTAAAACTACAAATTTGTATATTATATTGTAAATTGGTTAGTGCTGATAGTAGTGTAATTGTTAGATTCAAGGCATAGCAAAACAAGGACCACAATCACGTGACAATGTAAATAAGTGTGCTAGTCTAGCTCTAGTACTATAGCCCGCTTACATTAACTGCCGCTGCCAGCGGCAGTTAATGTAAGCGGGCTATAGTACTAGAGCTAGTGGATTATGTAGTATGTATTGTTGTATATGATGGATAATTGTCTTAATATTATAAATAAATAAATTAAAAATTAAAAATTAAAATAAATAATAACTTGCTTCACTGACAGTTACACTGTACTCAGTCATAATCACTTTGTGTTTACTTTACTGTGTATATTTACACTCGGTCTTTCAAAGTATGACGATTTCTTAAAAAGTTTAGAATACCAAACCGTACCTGTTCATGTGGTTGTGGGACAAGAATATCGAGTTATTTGAGATGGCATGCCGAGAAACTCGTCCCAGTAATTGCCGTAGCTGTCGTGTTCCAGTCTCTTTCGTCATAGACATTATAAAAACTATGCATATTGCACTGATTGCTGCTACGGCTAACCTCAACCCAAACTTCATTGTTACCTCTATGTCATAGTAATATAATGTAAAGAACTTAGACAGCTGATTTGATTACAACAACAAACTTTCTGTGGGAGCTTGAGGTAGGTTTTCTGGTTTTCATCTTTTCATGTAAATAGCCGATAGGTGGCAGGGTAGGTGGTGACGTCACGTCATGTGGCCGCTAACATTGCAAACTGCTAGACGGGTACTCGGTCCCACCTATCGGCTTAGGGTTAGGGTTAAGGTTAGGGTTAGGGTTAGGGTAATCGAGTAATTGAGGTGGGAGCGAGTACCAGTCTATTCAAACTGCATGCAGCGCCCCCTTCCCACACTCAGTAGAATTGGCAGCCGGCTGAAAGGTGCGATAGGATATGTTTACTAGGCACTTTGGATATGACTACTAGGCACTTAAAAAAAAC
>NW_014581552.1:0-313 GCF_000485595.1 Priapulus caudatus
AGAGAGCAGAAGCGTGAGAGAGAGAGAGAGAGGGAGAGAGAGAGAGAGAGAGAGAGAGAGAGAGAGAGAGGGGGGGAAAGCGCACGTAAGAAGGAGAAGTAAGGAGAGAGAGCGAGTGTGTTATGTCTTCCTACGTCATCTGCCTCTCAACCACGGATTAAATGACATTAAACGCGTTCGTCCGCAAGCGTCGACAGTAATAGAACGTGAAGACTGCTCACTTTATTTCTCATCCACATACATACATACACACACACACACACACACACACACACACACACACACACACACACACACACACACACACACACAC
>NW_014581552.1:4909-5267 GCF_000485595.1 Priapulus caudatus
GAGAGAGAGAGAGAGAGAGAGAGAGAGAGAGAGAGAGTGAGAGATGGCGATGCGCGGATGTGTTGTTTGGTATTGTAGTACTCAAACGCTGATCGTCGTCACGAGTTCTCATATAACGATCGTATAGGTTATAACAAGCAGTTACGCGATCTAGGAAGAGAATAGGACAACGCGGATAGACACGCGAGATAGTGTGTGGGAGGAGATAGTTGGGGAGGGCGTGAGGAAAAAAGACGTAAATGAGTATAGAAAAGAGAAAGGAGTAGGGAAATGGAGAAAAGCCCAAAGAGAGCAGAAGCGTGAGAGAGAGAGAGAGGAGGGAGAGAGAGAGAGAGAGAGAGAGAGAGGAGGGAGGACG
>NW_014581552.1:6596-6970 GCF_000485595.1 Priapulus caudatus
AGAAAGAGAGAGAGAGAGAGAGAGAGAGAAAGAAAAATATTATGTAGAAAAAAGCCGAGAGAGAGATCAAAGTTGCATCTATACGTACGTGATAGATGAAGCTTGGCCGATGCAACACAAATACACACGCGCGGTGTACTCATCACTACATCACAGTCGCAATTAGGATGCCGAGGCGTGTGTGACACCAGTCGTAAACAATGAAAAAATAGCTCTGTTTTGTTAGAGGTAGCGTAACTAACCAAGTGTAACGCCAAGATGCTAAATTTGATCTCCTTCGCTTCTCTCTCGCTCTCTCTCTCTCTCTCTCTCTCTCTCTCTCTCTCTCTCTCTCTCTCTCTCTCTCTCTCTCTCTCTCTCTCTCTCTCTCTCTC
>NW_014581552.1:8191-8529 GCF_000485595.1 Priapulus caudatus
TCGCTCTCTCTCACGCTCTCATTCTCGCGTTCTCTCACGCTTACGCTTAGGCTCTCTCTCTCACGTTCTCTCTCACGCTCACGCTTACGCTCTCTCTCTTTCGCTCTCTCTCACGCTCTCATTCTCGCGTTCTCTCACGCTTACACTCTCTCTCTCTCTTGCTCTCTCTCACGCTCTCATTCTCGCGTTCTCTCACGCTTACGATCACGCTCTCTCTCTCACGCTATCTCTCACGCTCACGCGCTCTCTCTCTCTCTCACGCTATCTCTCACGCTCACGCGCTCTCTCGCTCTCCCGCGTTCTCTCACGCTCACGCTCACGCTCTCTCTCCCTCCCGC
>NW_014581552.1:10056-10468 GCF_000485595.1 Priapulus caudatus
CTCTCTCTCACGCTCTCATTCTCGCGTTCTCTCGCGCTCACGCTTACGCTCTCTCTCTCTCTCTCGCTCTCTCTCAGGCTCTCATTCTCGCGTTCTCTCGCGCTTCCTCTCTCTCTCTCTCTCTCTCTCTCTACCTCACGCTCTCATTCTCGCGTTCTCTCACGCTCACGCTTACGCTCTCTCTCACGCTCTCTCTCATGCTTTCTCTTTCGCTCTCTCTCACGCTCTCATTCTCGCGTTCTCTGACGCTTACGCTCTCTCTCTCTCTCTCTTGCTCTCTCTCACGCTCTCATTCTCGCGTTCTCTCGCGCTCACGCTTACGCTCTCTCTCTCTCTCTCGCTCTCTCTCACGCTCTCATTCTCGCGTTCTCTCACGCTTACGCTTAGGCTCTCTCTCTCACGTTCTCTCTCA
>NW_014581553.1:0-1721 GCF_000485595.1 Priapulus caudatus
ATTACTCAGACAGGAGAATGCGGCTTCACACAGATCGCACTTATACGGTTTCTTTTCCGTGTGAGTTCTTATGTGTGTCTTCACATGATCCGACTGCGAGAAGGTAGCAACACACAGATCGCACTTATACGGTTTCTCTGCCGTGTGAGTTCTCATGTGTGTCTTTGCTGCACTCAGACAGGTGAAGGCGATATCACACAGATCGCACTTATACGGTTTCTTTTCCGTGTGAGTTCTCATGTGTGTCTTCACATGATCCGACTGCGAGAAGGTAGCAACACACAGATCGCACTTATACGGTTTCTCTGCCGTGTGAGTTCTCATGTGTGTCTTTGCTGCACTCAGACAGGTGAAGGCGATATCACACAGATCGCACTTATACGGTTTCTCTTCCGTGTGAGTTCTCATGTGTGTCTTCACATGATCCGACTGCGAAAAGGTAGCATCACACAGATCGCATTTATATGGTTTTTCTTCCGTGTGAGTTATTAAGTGTTTCTTCACACTACTCAGACAGGAGAAGGCAGCATCACACAGATCGCACTTATACGGTTTCTCTCTCGTGTGCGTTCTCATGTGTGTCTTTGCTGCACTCAGACAGGTGAAGGCGATATCACACAGATCGCACTTATATGTTTTTTTTTTCCGGAATGAATTGTCACGTATTCCATTGTGCTTCAAGAAAGGCTGCCACTTTCTTCACTTTTCCACGTACTGGTCACAAGCGTGAGATTTCCCTCCTGTCTGGTGCTGAAGCTGCTATCACGTGTTTTGTCTATATATGCTCTCCTACAAATTAGCAAAGAGAAAAGAGAATACGAATAGCTTTGTATCGAAGGCCGCGTATTATATTCATGTTCATTATTCAACTGTTTATTCTGTAAATCGAATCATTATCATATAAACATCACGCGCCATTTTACGACTGTGACGTCTGGAACATATTACATCATGAAAATAAATAAACGGAATTATTATAAATATCATCAGCTTACCAGTGAAGTCACTTAACGTCCGAATGGTGTTCTCGTATGAAACTGATGTTACAAACGTCAGTGGTGTGGTTATATACCTGTTGTGTTGATGAAACCGGTCAAATATCCAGACACCCGGGGTAACCGGTCTGATCTCCAGACACCTGGGTAACTGGTCTGATCTCCTGACACCAGGACACACGCTGGTCGCTTCCCCTAATTAATTACAACAGCAGCTGCACACCACGCCCACAAGCATTGCCGTAAAAACTTGTCTCTCTCAAGTCTGGTGCTTAAGTGCCATCCACACTGCGCAGGGATGCTGACTGTTATTTCTACCATAGCAAGACTAAACAGCTTTGTATACAAACACTAACGAGAAAGCACTGTATACATAGTGTTCATACACGCACCAAGCAATACCAGATTCTGACATCCAGCTTCTTGAACTCTGAACTCCTCGCAACTCCCTGCGACCCTTTATATCGCATCCCAATTTTATTAAAATGACAACAACGCTTTACGAAACCTACAATCCATATTTTACAACTGCGTAAGTAATTAAGGTCCGGGTGTATGAGTGTCTTTTTAGGCCATCTTGTGGCTGATTAGGAGATGACTATAATGATGGGGATATAGCGTAGCTCAAGTTTTCACAGCTCACTCGGCTGTTGGTACGCCGCCTAATCTTTCGTATGGACTTAAAAGCTGTTCATATCCCAAAGTGTTGCATTTTCATCGTAGAAT
>NW_014581553.1:8874-10463 GCF_000485595.1 Priapulus caudatus
AATATATATATATATATATATATATATATATATATATCCAACACATCTTCCACTGGCAGTGGTAGCGTCTCACTCACACTATAGCGTCATAGTCAGATACCACTAAGTCAAATCCCTGTCTAGGTTTTATAATCAAAATGTACTGAATATGTTGATGAAATGTGTATAACATCTGTACCTGTGCGTGTGTATGTCGTACGTGCACATTATTATTGTTCGATGATGAATATTTATGTGTGGCTAGTGTTGTTAATTCAGTTTACTTTAAACTTCACATAAAAATCAAGAATTCCAATTTGAAGCGTTTTTCGATTAAAAAACAAACGCACAATTTGCAACAACTTACATGCATGTTATCGGGAGTACATGATATCAAGTGCCTTTTCGATGCATTTTGATGACACAATTATTTATAAAGAGAGATCCCACACAGTGTCTGTCTGTTTTTATCAACATTCTTTTTCCTTTTCTCTCTTTCTTCCAATTCATCATTCTGTTGTTGTTGTTGGTTCTCTTCCGTAGTGTTTGCGTGCGTGCGTGTGTGTGCGTGCGCGTAAGTGTTTATACATACACATATAAAAGTTTCCCTTTTCGGGGAGAGATATGAAAATTACAATTAATAATACGTACTATGCATTTTATTAGATCAGTCTTCAAACATATAATTCTTTACAAATGGTATCAAATTTACATGATTGTATAATGGTCACACGTTAGGTAGAGTAATACTCATTAAAAATACAAACATGTCACCATCAGGTTGCATAACATATAAGAGGTTTCACGACTTTCACAAGCAATTCTTAGTTCAGCTTCCAATCTGGAAAGAAGCTGTAACAGTTGCATTCGTTGGGATTTCACATTGCTCCAGTTCACATGTGTACTGTGTACTCGCGTTTTCACAGAGCCAAGCTGCTATTACATGTGAGTCTGACAGTTCGAGATATACTTTCTTCTTACATATGTACGACATCTCTCTAGAATTATTATACATTGTCGTGTGTCGTTATAGAGTGTCTTCAGAGCGCAAGCCTCACTTTAAATGTTATATTTGAATGATTTTTTCTTTCGTGTGAGTTTTCAGGTGTCTCTTCACAGCACCCGATTGTGTGAAGGTAGCATCACACAGATCGCACTTATACGGTTTCTCTCCCGTGTGAGTTCTCATGTGTCTCTTCACATCACCCAACTCGGAGAAGGTAGCATCACACAGATCGCACTTATACGGTTTCTCTCCCGTGTGAATTCTCATGTGTGTCTTCACATTACCCAAACGAGAGAAGGTAGCATCACACAGATCGCACTTAAACGGTTTCTCTCCCGTGTGAATTCTCATGTGTGTCTTCACATTACCCAAACGAGAGAAGGTAGCATCACACAGATCGCACTTAAACGGTTTCTCTCCCGTGTGAATTCTCATGTGTGTCTTCACATTACCCAAACGAGAGAAGGTAGCATCACACAGATCGCACTTAAACGGTTTCTCTTCCGTGTGAATTCTCATGTGTGTCTTCACATTACCCAAACGAGAGAAGGTAGCATCACACAGATCGCACTTAAACGGTTTCTCTTCCGTGTGAATTCTCATG
>NW_014581554.1:0-371 GCF_000485595.1 Priapulus caudatus
CTCTCTCTCTCTCTCTCTCTCTCTCTCTCTCTCTCTCTCTCTCTCTCTCTCGCTCGCTCTCTCGCTCGCTCGCCCTAACTATATATCACTCTTGGTGCATGGGAAATGAGATCTAAGCTCGCTGGTGTTACTATCGCGGCTTGACGCGATGTCCCCGACCCCTGATAGACATCATCATGACGTCACATCATTTATTCACTCCGTCATCTCTCACACGTGCGCGCGCTGACGAGGGCCGTGACGTCACACGGCATGCGTGTCGCTGCAGTCGGGAGAAGCAGACGCGCTCCTTGCCGCGTTCCCGCTGCTCTCTCGGTCTCTTTCTCTCTCTCTCTCTCTTTCTCTCTCTCTGTCTGTCTGTCTGTCTCTCT
>NW_014581554.1:4929-6481 GCF_000485595.1 Priapulus caudatus
TGTGTGTGTGTGTGTGTGTGTGTGTGTGTGTGTGTGAGAGAGAGAGAGAGCGCATGGGGGAGAAGGACGGACGGGAGGATGGACGGACGTATCCTCAGTCGTATGAAGTAGTGTTCAAGCTACAATACATCTATTGTTGATATTATATATTTTAAGGTATAATCTATTGTATTCACTCTCTGTTCAGTTGCATAAACCAGTGATTATATAAGTAGTTATGTCTTAGTAGAGGTGTGCCATACACGAAACAGCACCCACAACGCAATCACATATGTAGCAATAATTGCATAGTTTACTCTGTTTGACGTGTACCCGCATGCCAGCACACTACAAGCATCGCGCACACGCTCTACCATCCACACGTATACACGCCCCGTATATATACGCCCCGTATATTCCTATTACGATTCACCGTAGCAGCAACAGCCGATGCTTGACGCACAATAATCTTGATATCTATATGTTCTATAATATCTATAATATCTTGACACACATCCCGACAACCTCTGACTCATCCTCCTCTCTGACGTGAGAGCAAACGTACCTCTGCGATGTGGCACGGCTAGAATCACCGCAACATCACTATAGCCTCGCCGATGACACGTACAGGTAATTAATGCGATATTTTGTAACGGAATGTACGCGTGGCTGTTCCAACAGCCGATCCCCTCCCCCCCATTCCGAGAATCAACGTAATAAAACGTCGTCTCCTACTGCTGCTACTACTGCTGCTGCTGCTGCTGCTGCTACTACTGCTGCTACTACTACTGCTGCTGCTACTACTGCTACTGCTACTGCTACTGCTACTTGCACGCGGTAACTCACCCGGGATGCCTCCTGCTGATGCTGCTGACTGAGCAGCTTGTCCCGCAGCGCCTGCAGCTGTGAGATCATCTCCGTCAGCTTCCTCTCTTTGCCCTTCACGGAGTCTCCGGCGAGCACGGCCCGCAGCGCCTTGCCGTCGACGATGACCAGGTGGCGGTCGCTGTCCATCCTCACCGTGATGTCCGAGAACGGCGCCTCATCGTCGGCGTTGCCACGGCAACCGTCGTCCTGGCAACCGGCGCCGCGCAGCATGACGCTGTCGAGCGTGAAGCCGGACAACTTCTGGTTCTTCGTGAGTCGTTTCAGAACGTCGTCCATCGACTTCTTTGCCGGTCGGTGTCCGTTCGTGTCCGAGCACGGACTGTGGGAACCACGCGGACTCGCCGACCCATCGTGCGAGTCGCTCTCGTAGTCCTGCTTGCCGCCGTACGGCGGCGCTCGCGGCGCGTCGACGTGGTTTCCGACGTCGGTCGCGTCGACGGTCGCGCCGTCAACGGCCGCCATGATGCCGAGGTCGGCGTCTGCGTCACAGTCACTGAGCATGCTGACGTCACGAGCGTTGTAGGCTTCGCCTAGCAACGGGTCAGCCTCCGTCGACAGCTTGCTCGGCTGGCTCTTACGCTTCGATGACATGCTGTAAATAGTAAAAATATCGAGAGTGAGTGAGTGAGTGAGTGAGTGAGTGAGTGAGTGAGTGAGTGAGTGAGTGAGTGAGTGAGTGAGTGAG
>NW_014581554.1:9376-10463 GCF_000485595.1 Priapulus caudatus
AACCGAGACGTAGCGAGCGCAGGACTCCAACCACGCACCCTGCGCGCACCGCCCTGTGTTTGTCGCGCGCTGTCGCAGGACTCCAACCACGCACCCTGCGCGCACCGCCCTGTGTTTGTCGCGCGCTGTCGCAGGACTCCAACCACGCACCCTGCGCGCACCGCCCTGTGTTTGTCGCGCGCTGTCGCAGGACTCCAACCACGCACCCGTAACTTGATTACGGCGGGTTGGTACTGGGATAGAACCACGCGCCCTGCACGCACGTGTTCATACACAGTTGCTGCGGCCTGTTATAATCACGGTCGCTTTGAAAAAACTAATGCGCCGAATTCCGACGTTTTATGAGATTTAATCAAATCTCAGACGATGCTAATAAGCTGACGAATGTTTTACTCTGAATGGCTTCCTTACGGACTCGCTAAGTAGCGGAGCAGCAGCAGAGAAGCAGCCAGCGGCACTGGGGACTTCACCAGCAGAGATAGCGTCTCTCCCTTCCCCCCCACTCTCTCCCTCTCCCTCCTCTCCCATCTTTCTCTCCTCACATCCTCCGAGTTATTGTAACATAGCAATTTTAGGTAATCACATAATCACGTGTGCATTATAATTTGTTCTGCGATGTTGACATATTATACAAGAGCGACGCTTGTTTTATGTAAATTTTTACTAAGAACGCCAACATGAGAAGGTTTGGGATACGGAGGGAGCTTAGCTCAGGGCCGAGTGACAATTAGAATACATATTAGTAATCATAATAAATAATCTATTCCTTAATTATGCAATATATAAGAAATGAAGTATCATTATTAAAATGGTTATCTGTCGGTGGTCTTTCAGTCCCTCTAGGTAAATATTGGCTTTCCTAACTTCGTACTCCCTGTCCTGCTTCCCCTTCCTCCTAAAGCTGTTCAACGCTGTGCGTGTCTCCTTTCCTAAAGTTTGTGTGTCTCTTCCTTCGAATTTTTCGGATTCTTCTCGTTTCTTTATGCAGCTCCATATATACATTTATAATATACATAATAACAGGAGCTAATAATGACAAATTGTCATTATTAGCTCAATTAGACAATTTGTCATTATTAGCTCCTGT
>NW_014581555.1:0-567 GCF_000485595.1 Priapulus caudatus
TCTTCTTCTTCTTCTTCTCCTTCTCCTTCTCCTCCTCCTTCTTCTTCTTCTCCTTCTCCTTCTCCTCCTCCTTCTTCTTCTTCTCCTCCTCCTCCTTCTTCTTGGTCGTCGCGATGCCACCTCCGATCGAACGAAATTCGCAACCCTCGCGTTTTAAATTTCTCTCGTTCGAATCGTCATGTTTAAAAAAAAATCATTTCAAAGTTTTAAGTTCACATATATATAATCGCGATGCGTCAGCAGTATATTTTTAGATAGACAAGTCACAACGGCAAGCATTCTAACCGGAGAGGGCAGACGGCAGTCAGGGGTCAACAAGAGGTCAGCTGGATACATAAGCTAGGTCAACCAACACCTACTGACACTTCTACTGACACTTCGCGAAAGTGTATTTTTTCCCCACGCTCATTACATAGATTCGCAACGATACAGTTTTACTCTACATGCGTATCACCATTCTGTCTCTCTCTCTCTCTCTCTCGTTCTTTCTCTCTCTCTCTCTCTCTCTCTCTCTCTCTCTCTCTCTCTCTCTCTCTCTCTCTCTTCTCTTCTCTCCTCCATCTTTCT
>NW_014581555.1:1261-2734 GCF_000485595.1 Priapulus caudatus
GATGGTAGTGGTGGTAGTGATGGTAGTGGAGGTAGCAGTGATGGTAGTGATGGTAGCAGTGATGGTAGTGGTAGCAGTGATGGTAGTGATGGCAGTGATGGTAGCAGTGGTAGCAGTGATGGTAGTGGTGGTAGTGATGGTAGTGGAGGTAGCAGTGATGGTAGTGATGGTAGCAGTGATGGTAGTGGTAGCAGTGATGGTAGTGATGGCAGTGATGGTAGCAGTGGTAGCAGTGATGGTAGTGGTGGTAGTGATGGTAGTGGAGGTAGCAGTGATGGTAGTGATGGTAGCAGTGATGGTAGTGGTAGCAGTGATGGTAGTGATGGCAGTGATGGTAGCAGTGGTAGCAGTGATGGTAGTGGTGGTAGTGATGGTATTGATGGTAGTGGTGGTAGTGATGGTAGTGATGGTAGTGATGGTAGTGATGGTAGTGGTGGTAGTGATGGTAGTGATGGCAGTGATGGTAGTGATGGCAGTGATGGTAGCAGTGGTAGCAGTGATGGTAGTGGTGGTAGTGATGGTAGTGATGGTAGTGGTGGTAGTGATGGTAGTGATGGTAGTGATGGTAGTGATGGTAGTGATGTAGTGATAGCAGTGATGGTAGTGATGGTAGTGATGGTAGTGATGGTAGTGATGTAGTGATAGCAGTGATGGTAGTGGTGGTAGTGGTGGTAGTGATGGTAGTGATGGTAGTGATGGTAGTGATGGTAGTGATGGTAGCAGTGATGGTAGTGATGGTAGTGATGGTAGTGATGGTAGTGATGGTAGTGATGGTAGTGATGGTAGTGGTGGTAGTGATGGTAGTGGTGGTAGTGATGGCAGTGATGGTAGTGGTGGTAGTGGTGGTAGTGGTGGTAGTGGTGGTAGTGATGGTAGTGATGGTAGTGATGGTAGTGATGGTAGCAGTGATGGTAGTGGTGGCAGTGATGTAGTGATGGTAGCAGTGGTAGCAGTGATGGTAGTGATGGTAGTGGTAGCAGTGATGGTAGTGGTGGTAGTGGTGGTAGTGGTGGTAGTGGTGGTAGTGATGGTAGCAGTGATGGTAGTGGTGGCAGTGATGTAGTGATGGTAGCAGTGGTAGCAGTGATGGTAGTGATGGTAGTGGTAGCAGTGATGGTAGTGGTGGCAGTGATGGTAGTGGTAGCAGTGATGGTAGTGGTAGCAAGTGATGGTAGTGATGGTAGCAGTGATGGTAGTGATGGTAGTGGTAGCAGTGATGGTAGTGGTGGCAGTGATGGTAGTGATGGTAGTGGTGGCAGTGATGGTAGTGGTGGTAGTGATGGTAGTGGTGGTAGTGATGGTAGTGGAGGTAGCAGTGATGGTAGTGATGGTAGCAGTGATGGTAGTGATGGTAGTGGTAGCAGTGATGGTAGTGGTGGCAGTGATGGTAGTGATGGTAGTGGTGGTAGTGATGGTAGTGGTAGCAGTGATGGTAGTGGTGGCAGTGATGGTAGTGATGGTAGTGGTGGTAGT
>NW_014581555.1:3410-4452 GCF_000485595.1 Priapulus caudatus
ATGGTAGTGATGGTAGTGATGGTAGTGATGGTAGTGATGGTAGTGATGGTAGTGATGGTAGTGATGGTAGTGGTGGTAGTGGTGGTAGTGGTGGTAGTGATGGTAGTGATGGTAGTGATAGCAGTGATGGTAGTGATGGTAGTGATGGTAGTGATGGTAGTGGTGGTAGTGGTGGTAGTGGTGGTAGTGATAGCAGTGACGGTAGTGATGGTAGTGATGGTAGTGATGGTAGTGATGGTAGTGGTGGTAGTGATGGTAGTGATGGTAGTGATGGTAGCAGTGATGGTAGCAGTGGTAGCAGTGATGGTATTGGTAGTGATGGTAGCAGTGGTAGCAGTGATGGTTGTGGTGGTAGTGATGGTAGTGATGGTAGTGATGGTAGCAGTGGTAGCAGTGATGGTTGTGGTGGTAGTGGTAGCAGTGGTAGCAGTGATGGTATTGGTAGTGATGGTAGCAGTGGTAGCAGTGATGGTTGTGGTGGTAGTGATGGTAGTGATGGTAGTGATGGTAGCAGTGGTAGCAGTGATGGTTGTGGTGGTAGTGATGGTATTGGTAGTGATGGTAGCAGTGGTAGCAGTGATGGTATCATGGTAGTGATGTAGTGATAGCAGTATAGCGTGTTAGGGACGTACGTTAGTTTGGTTAATGTGGTTTGGCGGTTCGTTTTAAACCACGGTTGTGTTGCCGTAACCTGATTCTCAGGAGAGGAGGGGGAGGGGGAGGGGGATGTGAGGAGATATGCTGTTGTCCCAAGGATTCGGGGTTCTCTCGCTCATCTCTTATAGGTTCGCTGCTCTCGCATATTATGCTCGCCCTCTTCCCCTCACTTGATCTATCGTCCTCTCTCTCTTTGTCTGTCTGTCTCTTTCTCGCTCGCGCACGCGCTCTCTCGCTGTTTCTCTCTTGCTGCATTAACGCTCGGCCTATCTCTCCCTCCCTCCCCCCTCTCTCTCTCTCTCTCTCTCTCTCTCTCTCTCATCTCTCTCTCTCTCTCTCTCTCTCCCTTCTCTCTCTCTCTCACTCTTTCCCTCTTGTCAGTCTC
>NW_014581555.1:5365-6924 GCF_000485595.1 Priapulus caudatus
CTCCTCCTTCCCCTCTCCTCCTTCCCCTGTCCTCCTTCCCCTCTCCTCCTTCCTCCTCTCATTCCCCTCTCCTCCTTCCTCCTCTCCTCCTTCCTCCTCTCCTCCTTCTCCTCTCCTCCTTCGCCCTCTCCTCCTTCCCCCTCTCCTCCTTCCTCGCACGTGAATGTAAGAAGAAGAGGAACATATTTCCACGACTGTTTTGTCCTCGCCCCATATCCAGTGATTATCTGCTATGATAGGCCGGCGAGGGGGCGTGGGCGGTAGGGTTGGTGAGATAATGGGATGAAGGTCCGGTGAGCCCCCACCCCCCCCCACCCCAACACCCACACACACCCACACACACACCCACACTCACACACCCACACCCCAAAAGTCTAGGGAAAATGGGGGTATCGGGAAAAAATCGATAAAAAAATCGATAATCAAAAATCGTAGCACCAAAAAAAGCTGATAACCTCGTGGGATAGGGTTTGCAGTGCAAACAGTAGTACATACCAAAGACACACTCTTGACACTATGTATATATATATAGAGAGAGATACTGTAGTGTACGGACTCATCCATTGTGTGTAGTTGTCATGGTATGTATATATATACGTATCGTGATTCTCTTCACTCCATTAATGTGTTTTTTCACGTTCACTGGCTACAAAAAAAAAGATGGGACGTGTTATAGGGGGGGGGTAGGTGGGTAGGTAGGGGGGGTAGGTAGGTGATGATCCTAGGGTGGGTGGGTAGGTAGGGGGGTAGGTGGGATAGTGAGATTACGGGGTTACTAGGTGCTAGGTATCACAATGTAACGCTATGTCAACTGCCGTTATAATAATTATGTTATGGTTTTAATACTTATGGTATGGTGTGGTTACGTCATGGTATCGTTACGTTATGACAGTATTACTTTATGGTATGGTATATAATCAGGAGTCTATCAATTATGATAGACTCCTGATATAATGTAGCATGTTCACTATTTCCCCCACCCAGTCTCCCTCCCACCTAGCCCTCACCCACCCAACCCATGCTCCCCCATTTATCCCGCCCTACCAAACCCATGCTCCCAGGCTGCGTGTGTGTGTGTGGGGGGGGGGGGGGGAGGTCCCCCGCCTTGATATACACTGGCGTGGATCTGAGTGAGGATGATTTCGCAGAGATTTCAGTGTTCTGGTCAAAACTGGCCCGCTGCGACCTAGACTGACGCCGTCCGCGCCGCGTCCGAGGTACGCGCGCGAGCGGACGGCAGCGTCGGCGTCAGTCTAGGTCGATGGCATCTCGAGTGGGCGCTGTGTTTGTTCGCGGCGCGTCTTATCCTCGCTAAGGTTGACTCTGCCACCCGGAGCTCGCCTAGACTGACACCCGCACTCGCGCGCGCTGTGTTAACGGGGTGGGGCGGCGGAGCGCTGGCGTCCGTCTACGGGTCGGTGTCTTATCAGTGGGGGCACGCGAGGTGCTTGTGCGTGTGTGCGTGCGTGTGTGCGTGCGTGCGTGCGTGAGTGCGTGCGCGTGTGAGAGCTCTCTCTCTCTCTCTCTCTCTCTCTCTCTCTCTCTCTCTCTCTCTCTCT
>NW_014581555.1:9071-10463 GCF_000485595.1 Priapulus caudatus
AGCAGCAGTAGCAGTATCATCAGTAGTAGCAGCAGCAGCAGCAGTAGCAGTGGCGCTGCGTAATGAAGTCGTTGTGTTGATCTTCAGTTTTGTTGCCTGGAGAGTTTTTGCGTCGAAAGCTTCATCCCGCCAAAGACGAGAGAGAGAAGGAGAGAGAGAGACGGAGAGAGAAGGAGATCTCTATGTTTTTACTATGCCATAATGAGGGTGAAGGCACCTCGGAACGTAGGGAGGGGCTCTGAGAGAGACTGGGAGGGGGAGGTGGATGAGGATGAGGAGGAGGGGGAGAGGGCAGCGAGAGATGGGGAGAGGGAGGAGGCAGCGAGAGGTATGGGGATAGGGGGAAGGTGAGGAGCAAGAGAGATGGGGAGAGGGAGGGGAGGAGCAAGAGAGATGGGGAGAAGGAGGACGACGAGGACGAGGAGGCAGTGAAATAGATGTGGAAAGGGAGAAGGCTGCGAGAGAGATGGGGAGGGGTAGGAGTATTGATGTCACGATCATCGATTATACTCGATCATCGGTTGAACAGTGGCTCGAACCAAGCGCCTAGTGATGTCACGATCATCGATTATACTCGATCATCGGTTGAACAGTGGCTCGAACCAAGCGCTTGGTTATCAAAATCTATAATCGATTTCATGGAAAAAAAATCGAAATAAATGTAAAACTTGAACAAGAAAACTTGGAAAAGTGATGAGAATCAGAGATATCATCGCTACTATACAAGTTATCCTTTATTAACATACATGTATTATACACACAGTAGTAAACAGTGCAAAACAAACAGTAAACAGGGCTAAACCATCACATACATGCACATACGTACATGCACACGACGTTACGCACACGCAGGCATTCAACACCCCGAGTAACCGATTGTAACCGATCATCGGTTACTTGGGTCCAACCGATGATGATCGATTACGAAATTACAACCGATTGACAACACTAAGTAGGAGGCAGTAAGCAGACACCCCTCACCCATCACCTGTTACCTGTCAATCAAACACCTGTCAACTGTCACATAACGCGTGGATCAGGTGGAGGAGAAGAAGAAGGAGGAGATAGTGGGGAGGAGGGAGAAGGGAGGATGGAGGAGGAAGGAGTGAGAAGGTAAGGAGAAGGAGGGCGAAGGGAGGATGGAGGAGGAAGGAGTGAGAAGGTAAGGGGAAGGAGGGCGAAGGGAGGATGGAGGAGGAAGGAGTGAGAAGGTAAGGGGAAGGAGGGCGAAGGGAGGATGGAGGAGGAAGGAGTGAGAAGGTAAGGGGAAGGAGGGAGAAGGGAGGATGGAGGAGGAAGGAGTGAGAAGGTAAGGAGAAGGAGGGCGAAGGGAGGATGGAGGAGGAAGGAGTGAGAAGGTAAGGAGAAGGAGGGCGAAGGGAGGAAGGAGTG